>NW_006208262.1:0-573 GCF_000334495.1 Tupaia belangeri chinensis
TCCACTAAAAACTGGTACTAGGCAAAGCTGCTCACTTTCTCCACTGCTTTTTATTATAGTGCTAGAAGAATAAGAAAAGGAGAACAATATAAAAGGCATTCAAATAGGCAAAGAAGAGTTGAAAATATCTTTATTCACAGATGACATGATAGTATACTTAGAAGAGCCAAAGGTCTCCATGAAAAAACTCCTGGAAGTAATAAGTGAATATATTAAAGTGGCAGGACACAAAATCAACATCCAAAAGTAGATAGCATTTGTATATATGAATAACCAGTTGAATGAAGTAGAGCTGAATAAAGGAATCCCTTTCACCCTAGCCACAGAAGGTATAAGATACCTCAGGATAAACCTAACTAAGGAAGTCAAAGACCTTTATAAAGAAAAATTTGAAAACCTTTAAAAAGAAATCGAAAGCGACATAAAAAAGTGGAAGGACATCCCATGATCCTGGATTGGAAGAATTAACATAATCAAAATGGCAATTCTACCCAAATTAATGTACATATTTAATGAAATTCCCATAAAAATACCAGGGATAATCTTCACAGATCTAGAAAAGAAAATAATAGA
>NW_006208263.1:0-814 GCF_000334495.1 Tupaia belangeri chinensis
AGTGGCCCACAAACTTTAGCACTCTATGTATACAGAAACACTGTTTGTAACTACAACCTGAAAAATCTTATGTTTGTGGGGGTTTGTTGTTATTTCTAGAAAATGAACAGTTTTCATTGCTGACCACCAAGAACACATTTTTGACAAAGTTAGAGGAAGAGTACTGGACCAAATCTCACAAAAAGAAGGTAGGTAGTGCTTTTTCGCAACGGGTTTGCCACCAGAACACGGGTGTCATGAAAACCACCGCTAAATCAAAGCCAAAATGGGAAAGGAGAAGACTCAAATCAACATCGTTGTCATTGGACACATAGATTCCAGCAAGTCCACCACTACTGGCCACCTGATCTACAAATGTGGTGGGATCGACAAAAGAACCATCGAAAAATTCGAGAAGGAGGCTGCTGAGATAGGAAAGGGCTCCTTCAAATATGCCTGGGTCTTGGATAAACTAAAAACTGAATGTGAGCATGGTATCACCATTGATATCTCCCTGTGGAAATTTGAGACCAGCAAGTATTATGTGACTATCATCGATGCCCCAGGACACAGAGACTTTATCAAGAACATGATTACAGGCACATCTCAGGCTGACTGTGCTGTCCTGATTGTTGCTGCTGGTGTTGGTGAATTTGAGGCTAGTATCTCCAAGAACAGGCAGACCCGTGAGCATGCCCTTTTGGCTTACACACTGGGTGTGAAACAACTAATTGTTGGTCTTAACAAAATGGATTCTACTGAGCCACCCTACAGTCAGAAGAGATATGAGAAAATTGTTAAAGAGGTCAGCACCTACATTAAGAAAATTGGCTAC
>NW_006208264.1:0-750 GCF_000334495.1 Tupaia belangeri chinensis
ACCTGTGAGGTCAAGTTCAGAAACACAGGCTGCCTAAAGCCCAGAGACCCTCTCACAGGACTGTAGGATGTTCTCCCAGCACACACATCTTACAGCCACATCACCAAAGGCCTGTTTACCAGATTCCTATTACCTAGTAAATTGTGTGATGTCTGTCTTTCAATGAGGAATTAAAAGGCATACTAAGAGACAAAAAATACAATTTGAAGAGAAAAAGCCAATATTAGGACTGGACAAAGATAGGCAGAGATGTTGGAGTTATAGGATTCCAAATTTAAAACAACTACGACTGGGCTGGCCCTGTGGCCTACTGGTTAAGAGAGTTGGATCCCACATGGCTGACCTGGTACACACAGCTTGAGAAACATTCCAGGCATGTATGTGCGTGCCCCAAATCCTGACAGGCTAATGAAAGGGAGGAGAGGGCGTGTGGTGTGACTGCTCCCCATTTGTCTCTCTCTCTCTCTTTCTAGCAAGTGTACACGTTTTCTGGCAATTAAAATAAAGAAAGATCAGAACTAAGACAATAACTATGATTAATGAATATGCTAAGACTCTAATGAAAATATAGCAAACAAGGACAGAAAAACAATGTGAGAAGAGAGATGAAAATTCTAAGAAAGAATGAAAAACAAGCTCTAGAGGTAAAGAGTTACACACACACACACACACGACAAACAAAATACACTGGGCTGGCCCTGTGGCCTGCTGCTTAATGGAACCAGATCCCACAAGGCCAACTATAATTTA
>NW_006208265.1:0-567 GCF_000334495.1 Tupaia belangeri chinensis
TTCAAACATTTACATTATACCACTTTGTGTACAAGAACTCTCTAATAGTGTACTTGCACTTTTCTAAGTTTCTCTTCCATGTCATCATGCATTATATTTGTACATACTTTAAACCCAATATGTGACTTCTTTCACTTTCTTGTACATCCATGCACTCAGCTTTAAACACATGACTTGAGGCCTACAATCATAAATTACATTGTAAGCATAGATTTTCCATTTAGTCCATAGCCATATTTTGCTTCAAATGGCAAATGCCTTTTTTGAAAAAAGAATTATTTACTTAATTTTATTTATTATTATTTTAATTTGCTAAATTAAAATAATATTAATTTGTGGGGGTTGGAGTGAGAAAGCGAGGTCTGAGACTCAAACAGTGCTCAGACAAGTGGGAGTCCAACACCTTTACCACCTCACCACCTGCTGGTCCCAGCCAATGTCTTTTTTAAACGATTCAAAACATGGGCAATTTATATAGTTCCTCACTTATTTTTTGTTTCCAATATTCTTGTTTGTATCTTACCAGATACTTATATAAAATTTTCTAATTTGTGACAGTTTGGCTAT
>NW_006208266.1:0-497 GCF_000334495.1 Tupaia belangeri chinensis
ATATATATATATATATATATGTAGATATATAGAATAGATATTTATAATTGTTAAATTTTCTTAACTAATTAGCCTTTTTAGTATCATATAATGTCCTGCTTTGTCTCTTCTTACAGTCTTTGTCTGAAATGAGTATTGTGACTCTAGTCTTTTTTGTTATTCTGTCTGCATGGAATGCCTTTTACAGACTTGTCACATTTAGTTTATGTATGTCTTTATGTATGAGGTGTGTTTCTTGTAGGCAGCAAATAGAGAGTTTCTGTTTTTGTTTGCTTACTTTTGTTTGTTTGTTTGCTTTTTAAATCCATTTAGCTAGTCAGTTTCTCTTGACTGGAGAATTTAATCCATTAACATTTATCACTATATTTTTTATTGAGAGAGGTTTTTTCTCTAAGGCATATGCATTTGTTGGAGCAATAGATACAGAAAAATAAAATATAAGAAATCACTCCCCAGGAAGGATGGATATTCTGCTATCCCTTCTCCACCATTTTCAT
>NW_006208267.1:0-772 GCF_000334495.1 Tupaia belangeri chinensis
AGCCATGATGTTCTGGGGGTCCTTAAATCTGAGGTGGGGGTGCTTGCCCATGGTGTTTGTAATTATGAAGAATACACCAGCAGGTCCAGCAGAGAAATATATGGGTTTCCTTACTAACAAAGCTCCACTGATGGCTGGGCAGAAAATGGTCCTTGCAGTCAGTAAATATAAGCTCAAATTATATATGTTTAAAACAAAGCATTCATGAATCAAATAAAAATATACATTATTTAGGGATTTTAATACCAGGTCAGCTTAATGAATAATAATGATTAATAGAATCATCAGACTGTTTGGGATTTAGTGCCTCTAATCTTGTGATGTTAATGTGGGAGAAGTGTGAATACCTCCTTTCACAAGGTAAGGGTCAGGAGATGCATGCCTTTGGGAGAGCCCCAATTGTGGTCCAATTCCATGAGGTAAGGGAATAATCATGAGGGGCTCATGAGGTTCAGCTGGGCCAGAAGCCAGATCTCAGGTAAATGTCAGGGTAAAGAGGGAGTCTGGAGAAGGGCTCAGTGTATGGAGCTTACACTCTCATACTCAGCCTGAAATGTTCTGGGCTTCCTCCTTTCTTGGTTGAGTGTGGATAGTGCAAGTCTGGGTCACTCTGTAAAAAAACATTGATTAAAACTAAAAAGGTAGTACAAGAAAACACAATTATTTAAGTACTAGAGTATTAGGTACAGGACAAAGATAAGGGGGCACTTTGATAAATAGACATATCCTTAATTTGTGAGTAAACTCTCGAAAATGTCACTTAATATTACTC
>NW_006208268.1:0-336 GCF_000334495.1 Tupaia belangeri chinensis
GGGACTCTATTCTATTCCATTGGTTCACCTGACTGTTTCTGTGCTAGTACCACACTGTCATAAAAAATCCTGTAGTGCCAAAGCAATTCTGTACAAGAAGAGTGGAGTGGGTGGCATCTCACTTCCTGACCAAAAAAATTATTACAAAGCTGTGGTAATCAGAGACTCGACTTTTGCGGTTTGTCCTTGAGGAGTAACAGAAATGCCCAGCTGGGTGGGAGGTGGGACGTTTTCTCAAAGTTCTCCAGGGCAGGTCCCTGCCAAGCCACCCAAGTGTGGGTCGGGATTGTGGGGCACAGTGCCCCCTAGTGGCCACTCTGAGGCAGACAGGGTGGG
>NW_006208269.1:0-870 GCF_000334495.1 Tupaia belangeri chinensis
AAAAAAGAAAATAGAAGTATCCTCATCGTTTTATTCGTAACTTTCATAGAGCCTATATATATGTTCAGCTCAAGTTTTAATTTTTAAATTTATTTAATTTATTTTAATTTAGTCTCTCTGAGAACAGAAGGTTCAGATTTCAAGAATATTTGCAGAATAAAAAAAGGGAGGATGAATTATTAATGATACAGAAATTTTAGATAAAATTAACGATAAGCATTGTATGTCTCTACTTAATATATACCAACTGTCAGCACTCTATAGCCAAAATTGAATGACTAAGGGATATAGAAACATAGAAGATGGTTATAAATAACAGATATGGTGTGGGAAGAGTGTGGGTGAAGGAGGAGAGTCTGAGGAAGGAAAATAAGAATAAAAATTGAGAGCCAAGAAATTTATGGGACAAAAAAAATGGGTTATTTTCTGTTGAAGATAATGTGCATAGAATTCTTAACTGGATTGGTGAGAAATGTATACAGGTTGGAATATTCTCTTTGCAAGCTAAAGTGACATGTGATTGAATATATAAATAAATTGTAAGAAATGTATAAAGAATTATATGTAAGAAATTGAAATAAAAAATAAATATAAAATACTGAATGACAAGCAGCTTGTAGCTTTCTGAGAAGCTAAAGGCACATCATTATCTAATTAAGACATCAGCTAGGGACCAGCATATTGTGTAGAGGTTATATATCTGGACTCCCACATAGTTGACCACAGTTCAAGTCCTGGACCCGGCAACTTGAACTCATACCAGGCACGTGTGAATGCATGCCCACAAATCCCAAGAGGAAAGTAGAGAATGGATTGCATGTGGACATACATCTGTGGGTTGATTTCTTGTTTTCAGTCTCTCTGTCTCTC
>NW_006208270.1:0-662 GCF_000334495.1 Tupaia belangeri chinensis
TCCATAGGCGATGGCAACCACAATCATGTGTCATGAAAAGGTGGAAAAGGCTTTCATTCTCTGCTTGACAGAGGGGAATCTCAGAATTGTTCTGATTATGTATGAGTAGGACAGAATCACACAGACCAGGGTGATAATGAGTGTAATTGCAGCTGCAAATAAAACTAGCTGTTCTATCATCCATGTATCTGAGCATGAGGTCTTTAGGAGGCGACTTGCATCACAGCCAAAATGATCAATGACATTGGAGTCACAGAATTCCAGTTTGAGGCCCATACCAAGTGGTGTGATGACAATTGTCAACCCTGAGACCCCCAGCAGCTGAGCACAATGATGGTGCAGATTTTATTGTTCATAATGGTCATGTAATGAAGGGGCTTGCAGATAGCAACATAGTGGTCATAGGACATGGCAGCCAGGAGAAAAAATTCTGTGGCTCCAAAGAGAATAGTAAAGAATATTTGACTCATACAAGAATTGTAGGTAATGGTGTTATCCTCAGTTGATAGACTATACATGAATCTAGGAATACATACTGTAGTAAATAAGACTTCCAAGAAGGAAAAGTTTCTGAGGAAAAAGTACATAGTAGTTTTAAGGTGGGGGTCCATCAGTGTGAGGGTGATGATAATCAGGTTCCCTGTTACACTCAGCACATAGGT
>NW_006208270.1:814-1764 GCF_000334495.1 Tupaia belangeri chinensis
AAAAAAATCTTAATAGAGGCATAGAGAAACTGGGAGGTGGGGGATATGTTTGTTACCTTGATTGTGGTGATGGATTCTAGTGTAGCATATTTCTAGACACATCAAATGAATACATTAAAAATGTGCACAAATTTGTGTATAAATTCTTTATCAATAAAGCTGTGAAAAAGAAGTGTATATTCCAAGAACCGTAACACTATCTCAAGAAATTGTAACTTTTATAGTTATGAACAGGTTCTGGCACCTCTGCCAAATAGCATTCATTGCCACACCCAGTTCTGAGTACGTTGTGAATCACATCTACAGGTATTAATTCAATATCATTTAGAAAGAAGATTGTATGCTTGTGCTCAGTGTCTATGCACAAAGCCATCTGCTTAAATATTTGACAGATTTCCCTTTTCTACTTCTATATCTTTTCACATAATTCTTTAACCAACTTTAAATTTAACCAGCTTCCATTGCTTTTTCCGTTCTGAAGCTGAACACCATTTTAAGTATTCCCTCCATCTTTTTACTTTTCTGAGTAAGGGTGAAAATATTTGCTCCTTTTTCAGAAAATAAGAATTCTCTCATTTTCCTAATGTATTGGGGTCTTGTCCTCTCAGAAACCTTTCCACAGGTGCAGTGTATGAAAAGTTGTGACAAAGATCAGTTTACTTCCATAGGGTTTGTTCTGCAAAACATCTTTCTAAATTCCAACTCTCCTATTGCCTGACCTCAGGATATACTGCCTATGTGTGTTTACTGGTCCACTCTGACATCCGCCTGGTCCTGCTCTCCCAAAGAAATAAAGCAGTTTGGATCTTGCTCTCTTCTTCCTAGTAAACATCCAATTAATTCTATGCCAGTGCATGCTTTCAACTGACTGTTGGCAAATATAAAGCAAATTTGAAAATAGAACTAATCATTTAGTGTCTCCTATTTGTCAGGTACCAGGTTAGACTCTG
>NW_006208271.1:0-1594 GCF_000334495.1 Tupaia belangeri chinensis
GTCTTACAATGTGGATATTTCAACAGGTGAACAGTACAGTACAGTTGATAAAATACAAAATATATTCAACAGATAATACCACACCCCTCTGCTCCAAACATTTAATATGGTTTCTCTGCTATGGTTTTTTATTCAGTACCATCAGCTGTCCTTTTTGTTTCGCTTGTCCCTCCTTTGTATCCTCCACACTCGCTTCAGGTTTTCTTTCTGTATCCTTGATCCTTTCTTCCATTACTAATGACTTTCCTTTAAAATCATGTAATTATGTATTTATTCTTCCATTCACTTCTCCATTCACTGAGGCAATAACAACCAAGAATTACTCTATGCCCAACATCAACTGTGTTGTGAAATAAAGGAAAGGATAAGACAAAGAGTAGACAAAAACAAACAAAAAAATCAAATCAACATAATACTCCATGATAGGCAACATAATGTAGACTGAATGCAATGAAGAATGTTCAGCTTTTCCTAGGGGCAGTTATTTGAGAGGAAGAAACACAAGAAAAGAGGTTGTCTGAATTTTGAGGGGGATGAATCTTGTCAAAGCAGTTGGAGTTTTCAAGGTAAGTGTCCTCTAGATAGGGACCAGCAGGTGGCATAGTGATTAAGGCACTGTAGTAGACTCCCACATGGTCAATTGCAGTTCTAATCCTGGATCTGACAGCTTGTAACTCATGCCAGGCGTGTGTACCCAGAATTCCAGGAGGAGAATAGAGTAGAAGGGACTGCGGTGCGGCCATCCCCTTTGGGGGGTGATATCTTACTTTCCCTCTCACTGTCTGTCTCTCTGTCTGTCTGTCTTGTCTCTCTGGTGAGTGGACATGGCCTATGGGAAAAAAACTTTTAAAAAAGTCCTTTAGGCAGAAGGAATTGGGGTGCAAACATGTTGAGTAATAAACAGTGAATGAAGCCAGACATGACACAATGCATTTGTTGATGCCATTCTTTTAAAATACCCATTGGGAATTTGGCAAAATGCACATTCTGATTCAGTAGATGCAACCAGAGGTCCTGCATGAGTAACAAACTTCCCAGCAATGCAGATGCTTTTGGTCTATGGACCACACTCTGAGAAGCAAGGATGTAGAGAACTCTCCCTTACAGACATTGCAGCAGGGAGCTGGCATTGAAGGGTACATTTTGACTAAGGACCAGTTTGCTATCTTGAGTCAGGGCAGTGGCAAGCAGATAATGGATATGTTTTTAAACCTCTGGATATTTAAGGGATCCACTGACAAAAACAGGAATGCATTTGTTTTACATAAAAGTATATTAGGTTGTCAAAAAAGTCATGATGTATTTCTCTTTTTTTGAGAGATTATTTCTATAGGACATGTGTACTCACCAGAGAAACAGAGAAAGACAGAGAGACAAAAAGTGAGAAATCAACCCCCAGGGGGATGGCCACACCACAATCCTTTCTCCTCCATTCTTTTCTCAGGGTCTTAGGCATGCACACACACACACGCAGTGTATACTTTAGGTTGCCGGTCCGGGACTCAAACCACAGTCGACTAAATGGGAATCCAGCAATGAAACCTTTGTGATATCTGCTGATCTGTCATGATGCATTTTTCCATGTTTTTCTATG
>NW_006208272.1:0-1038 GCF_000334495.1 Tupaia belangeri chinensis
CATTACGCTAACTGCTGGTTCCCTCATTTAGATGATTTTTTTGTGTTGTTGTTTTACTTTTTTTGTTCTGCATTTTATTTAATTCTGCTCTGATTTTTATTATTTCTAGAGTCCAACGACACAGCCATTATGGTAACTGCTAGTCCCTAGTAGTTTTTTAAATCATTGAGGAACATGTTGTTTAGTTTCCATGTATTTGCATATTTTTGAGAATAATTTTAAAAATTTTTTAATCTTTTTATTCATTTATTTTTATTATATATATTTATTTAATTTACATTTTATCATGTCTTAACAATATACATTTCTTTTTTCAAACACAAATGCCATGCATGTCAGTTAAGACAAAGATATTACTATAAACATTATCTTCAGCAAATAGATTCTCATTTTTTGTCAATTAATCATACTTTTACCCATTTTTTCCTTCCCCTTTCCCTTCCCCTTCCCTCACTTCCAAACTAAACTTTTCTTTTCATTTTATCGATTCACAAAAGATCCTAAAGTATGGACAAAGCTAGAATCTAGTGACAAGTACACTGTTATTTTCTTCTGAAACATTTTTTTTCCTCTCTCCATTTTTCCTTTTACTAAAGAGAGGTATAAACTAAGTTATTTGCAAAAAAAATAATTAGGTTAATCTCAATTTGGTCTGTTATTTGCACAAAGCCCCATAAGAATTAAATTTCTGATGCAAGGAAACAGATACTATTACATTATTGAACTTATGCAAATAACCATTCTGCCACAAAATAAGAATGCTCGCAAATATTTTTCAATTACAAAGGGAGAAAAGTTTGTTTCAATTAAAAAATTTCATTTTTTAATCAAATTGCTGAACCCAACAACTCAAAAGAAAACAAAAATCCACAAATCTGGAAGACAAAGCATAGAAGAAAACCAGTAATGTTTTAGAAAAAAAGCCATAGAATTCTATTTCACCAGTTCAGTATCGTGTAATCTCTTGTTCCAGTGCAGTATCGTGTAATCTCTTGTTGAATTTGCAATGTTACTGTGATCTGACCTTTCCATTAACAT
>NW_006208273.1:0-2508 GCF_000334495.1 Tupaia belangeri chinensis
CCTTCCAATGCCATGTCTTCTGTGTGCGTAACCATCTGAGGGGTGACGGGTGTGCATGAAACAGAACTGAAGCACTACTCTTACTAACTCACTGCTGGGAGCCGAGGTGGTGGAAAAGAGGCCAAGGAGGGAGGTTCTGTAGAACCTCCCTGCACATCTTGACACCTGCGGCAACTGGTCCTACTTGCCTAGCACCAGGACCTGAGATGGACCCTGGCTACCATGTCATCACAGCCCTCAAACCCAGGCCGGAGGGTGGTCGCCTGGGCTCCCCATCTCTGGGGATGTACCTGGACAAGCCAGAAGCTGCTTTGAGTCTATGTGGGCCTTTACTTGTCAAACAAGGCTAACAACCACGCCTTTCTCAAAGGGCTGGTGGGAGGACCATACACACTATTACTGACCGTCACCCAGAATACTAGCCGGCGTGAAACAAGCAACACGTTACATAAGAGTTGGCTCAATGAAGCCAGTATTCATAGAATGAAAGAGAAAACCCAGCACACATTAAGTTATCTCCTAGTTGAGCTATGTGAATTTCAAACACAAACTATCTTCTTCTTCATCTTCTCCTTTTTTTTTTTTTAGATTTTTGCTACAGGGTACATGCACTGACCAGAGAGAGAGAGAGGCCTCTGCTGTCAGCCAGCCCAAGTTCCCCGCCTGCTCATGTAGTGCCCTTGGGAGGCCTGGGCCAGGTTGGGGACTTCACGTTTTGTACACACTCCCCAGGGGACCCTACACACAATTGCTTGGGACCTGCTGGCTTTATCCAGCCTCTTAGCAGTGGTGAAGGGGAAACTGAGGCCTAGGGAAGGCAAACAACTTTTCCCCAAAGCGCTCTCTCACCAGGGGCAGACTCAAGGCTGTTCCGGGTCTCCGGGCCTGTGCCCTGCAGCACTGAGCCTTCTCAAGCCCAGCAGAAGTGCACTCAGCTTGGTTAACCCGGCTGGGCTGCGTGTTTGCCCTGACACCAGTCTGGAAGTCTGCTGGGTGAGAGGTCAATAGGAGCTGCACAAGCCCTGTGGCACCCAGGGCTTGTCACCCAGGAGGGAGTCAACAAGGCCCCTGGGCATGCTGCCCTGGGGAGAGCTGTGTGTGCAGGGCAGCAAGGGACACCCGTCTGGGCAGTGCAGCTCACAGAGAAGCACATAGGCCCGTGGTGGGGCTGCGTTGAGGGTTTCTCTCTCTCTTCGTGGAGACCCCTAACTTCTGGGTGAGGACTAAGGGCAGGGGGCACCAGGCAGGGGCAGAGGCTCCCTAGCTTTGGTCCCTCCCTGTCCTTGTCCTGTAAATCACAGAATCAGAGGGTCCCAGGAGTGGGACCTGCAGAACCTTCTGGACAGTATCAGCCCAGGCCCTGCGTAGGACACTCGAGTGAGGCTGCAGAGAACACAGCGCACACGGAGGGATGGAGGGCCCCTCCCTCATAGCAAGTGCACTGGCTGTGGAGGGCAGCTGAAACCATGCACGAGCCCACAGAGCTCTGGCACTGAGGAAGGAGCGGGTCATAGGCTGTGTCCAGGGCTATCAAGGACGTGAAGGGGACCCTGGGGATGCCTTGAGGAGGGGATAGACGTTAGGGCAGCGGGCCAGAGTAGTGCTCTTGAGAGGCATTGCCCTGAGGCCAGGCTGGAGAACTTGGGGTCCTAGGACCTGGCCTCAGGGCAGGTCTGCTCTTTGTTTAGGGATGAGATATATTAAAGGGTGCTCTTGTGCTAACAGGAATGTGCCAGCCCAGGAGAATGAATAAGGAGGGGGAACTAAAGACCTGGGGCAGGAGCCAGCAGGTGGCGGACTGATTGTGGTGTTGGACTCCCCACCTGGCCAACCATGGTCTGAGTCTCAAACCTGGCGACTTGAGAATCACACTGAGCATGTGTGTGTGCATGCCCCAAATCCCAGGAAAATGGAGGAGACAGGATTGCAGTGTGGCCATCAACCCTATGGGTGATTTCTCATTTTCCCTCTCCCTATCTCTCTCTCTTTCTCTCTGGCAAGCACAGAAGTCCCATGGCAAAAAAAAAAAAAAAAAAAAAAAAGAGAGAGAGAGAGAGAGAAGAGAAACAAGGGAAAAGTTCAACCATAAATGCACTAGGATTCCACAGCCTTAATGGGAAGGAGGGCTTCAGGACCTGGTAAAATCACCCGCTCCATTCCAAAGTACGCTCAAGTAGGCAAGAAGCAATATTAGACCCTATAGTCCTTAGAGGCTAGTCTAAGAACTTGCTCACTTCTTCTTTCAGGTCTCTAGGAGGCGGGAGCACACGCCGCCTAATGGCTAGATGTATTGGCAGCAACTATTGCTACATTTTCGTTTTCCGTATTAATCATCTAACTTCTATATGCTAAATATAATAGTAAAAACAAGAGCATGTCTTAACAAGAAAATTCACAGTAAATGACATGTGAAAAGTTGAGAATAAACTAAAACAGACAATTGGGTTTGAAAGTACTGAGAGATGCTTGTAGGTGATACACTCAGGAGGGAAGCAAGAAAACAATTAA
>NW_006208274.1:0-4743 GCF_000334495.1 Tupaia belangeri chinensis
AGAAAAGTGACATAAAAGTGACAGGGGACACCCTCTCCTCTGAGCTAGGGGGAGGAGCATAGGCAGAAGAGGAAGGGGGAGCAGGTGGACAATACCCTGGAGAAGGAGTCACAGGAGAAGCTGAGATGAGCCATCCACACCCCAGCCCTGCCCTCCATGAGGCCCTGGAACAACAGGAGGCAGAGCCCTACTCCAGATGCTGAGGGAAGATAAAGAAGGGGATAAAGGTGTGGGAAAGAGAATGGTGAGAGGTGAGGAGGTGGCTAACTTTGGTGAGGTGAGGAGCTGGAGAGACTGAAGTCCAGTAGTGATGAAGATCAGGATGCACACTCTCCAGGGAGGAGCACCAGAAAAGACTTGGATGGAAAACGAAAAGGCCAGGCTGCCAGGAAGGGCCTGTGCAGAGAGGATGAGCCACATGGGCAGGAGGCAGAGCCCCAGCTATGACCAAACTCAGGGATGTCCTTATGTATGAACAGGATTGGATTGGAGAATTTGGGTACAGTATCTGTGTTTTCAATGAATACCCCTCGTCAGTGGGGTGAGAATCTGCAGTGAGGGAGGAGGTCGTAGCTCTGACTAGGGGTCTTTACAGCCTGTGCTTGAAGTGACAGCTTGATCCCAAAAGTTTCACAAGTGCAGTGTTGAGGCTGGGATGAGAGCAGAAATATTAAAACATTCCTAAATTTTAAGCAAACATGGTCTCCAGAGATGGAGATCAGGTGGATCTTGATCCAGTCCTCATGAATGGCACTTGGAAGTAGAGCGAATTGAGGGGATTTTTGAACAGACGATACCATCTCCCTCGGTTGACTTTAGGAACTGCTTCTGAATGATCAGGACCAAGACAATCTGGCCATTTACCATTAGGAGTCCCTTCTACGTCCCTGACTGCTCCGGTGCCCACATTCATGAAGGAACACCAGCCTTCAGCCCTGGGAGGTGAGGGCTGCTTCTGTTGGCATATGGAAGTTGGGACCCATAACTGGAGTAGGTAGAAATGAAACCAGGTGGTGGGGCATGGCAGAGGGGAATGAAGGATGGAAAGAGGATTCTGGAACCATCACCGACTCATGAGGCTTAGTCCAGGTACATCAGAATTCAGTCCACAGACAAGGAATCCCAGAGCTGTCCTGACCAACAGGTGTCCCTGGCACTGCTGGGATGAATGGGTGGGACACTGTGTCCCTGCTGTGAGGTAAACACAGACAGCGTGGAGAGTAGGGCGAGGGCAGAGGGACTGTATTTGTTTTAGCTTTACTTACATTTCTTCCCTCCATGAGAAAGAGACACAGGGAGAGGAGGCAAAGAGACAGCATATGCAGTAGGGCCTGGAAGCTGCCAGCCACCCCTGCCGAAGTTAGCTCTGACCCCAGCACACGCATGTCCCACTGCTCTGGGAGGACTCCTGGCAGAGCCCAGGACCTTCACTGTGGTTGACCACACACAGGGTGAGTGTCACTGCAGGGCCACCCTCTGGCCATGTTCGGGAGAGTTTGAAACTAACCTCCTCATCATTTTAAGAAAAATACCATGGATGACCAGTTGTCCCAGAGGTGTACTAGGGTATCTGATGTGTTCTGACCTTCATACGAGGGCAAATGATGAAGACCATGGTGGGAATAGCAAACTATGGGGAAGAGCCTTGAAAGAGAAAGAAAGGAGGTGGGAATGGGCCATGTGATGTCAGTGGTCCCAGGCTCTCCCGGGTATCACCTGCACAGCAAAACCCCACAGGTGATGAGGACAGTGAGTTTTTCTAGAGATGGCCCAGAGAGGCTCATGTGTCCTCCTTGAGAAACACAGCACTGGCTCTGGAATACAACAGGAGGTCGGGGTTTTTGTTAATTAGGATAGGTGCAGTTTCTGAGCTCAAGCCAGCTGAGGCAGACATTGATCTTGGCTCTCAATCTACAGCTGCTCAGTGCTCACAGAGGCAGACTGAGATAAGGCTCCCTTCAAGGCCATCATGGTGACAGGACATGTGATCCTGGAGGGGGAAGGGACCATCAGGGCTGCCCATCCACTTACCCAGCAGGAGTCAGCGTGTTGGGCTCTTGTTGAAGAGAAAGACAGAAAGCACCCCCACCAGGGTACAATCAGGACAAAATCCTGTCCTAGATCGCTCCATCCTGTGGACTAACACACGGGCCTGACTTGGTTTTCCAGCCACCTGAATCAGGAGTCCCCCTGCACTTGGGTCCAGGTCTTCCTGCCACTGGGCTATGGGACAGGCCTAAGGACCCACCTTTGACAGACGGTGAGACAGACAGAAAAACAGAGTGACCTGGAGGACACACGGGACGTGATAGGTGTAGACACAGCCATGTTCTGATGTTGGGTTCCCTGGGACCAGACCCTGACTTTGCCTTTTACCTTGATGGCCCTGGACAACGTACTGGGCCTCTCTGTGCATGGGTGTCCCCACTCACAGTGGGGTGAGCAGGCCCCATGCAAAGGCTGCTCTTTCATTTACACACAAGGACTCACAGTGGGAGGGATGGCTCCAGGAAAGAGGAAGCAGTCTCACAGGAAACAAAGGGAAGTCGGTGAACAGAGCCACCTCCCAGTACAGCCTGGCCTGGCTTCCAGGAAGAATGGGCTCCTTCCTTTGCCACTCAGCCCTAGGCCACATTCCTGTGTTTCCTTTGCATCAGGGACAGAGGTCCTGCCAGGCAGCAGAATGAATGAAGGCAGACAGAAGTATCCACCTGGGGGATGAATTACAGAATGTCATAGAAGGGCAGCTTGGTTTATTTTTCTCTTTTTTAGAGAGATTCTTGTTATTGAGCATGTGAATTCACTGGAGAGACAGAAACAGAGAGAGAAAGTGAGAAATTCCCCCAAAAAGAGATGGCCATGCCACAATGCCTTGTCCTCCATTCCCCTCCAAGGATTTTGAGAATCCACACACACGACCCAATGTGAGTCTCAATCCAAAGGGTCTGGGACTCCCACAGTGGTCAGGTATGTGAGAGTCCATGTTTCACCCACTGGGCCAAGTACTGTCCCCAACAACTTAGATTTTAAAGTGGAGGTAGTGGGGACACAGGTGCAGCATAGGGGCTGCCCCATGCCATGGTGGAAGTTACAAAGAGGACAAAAGGAGCAGACCCTGGGGAAACTGGACATGCTGGACACACATTGAGGCTGGGACTTGGGTGGCATAGCAAGACTGCAGAGAGGTAGATGTCCTGCTAATGAGCCTGAGCCTGTGTCCCTGTTTTCTCCTGTTGTTCACGGAATTAGAAACAGATAATTTACTTTAAAGTGTACATAAATAAAGAGGAAGGACTTTCTGGCTATTGAGTTCCCATGTTGTTTTACAGATGACGAATTAATGGACCACATGTGACCAAGCCCTCAGCTCCAGTGTGAGTAGACAGAACAGGGCTCCTTGGGACAAGGTCCTCGGCTGGGATGCACTCAGGAAACAGAGTCCCCAGTGCCCGTTGTCATCTATGATATCTCTGTGTGTAAAAAAGGCATTGAGAGGGATGGGACATGAACGATTAGTGTCCTAGGGCAAGTCCTCATTCTGAGCTCTGGAGTTGGGGACAGCAAAGAGAGGGCCAGAAAAGTACCCTAGGTACTCAAGTTTGACTTGTCACACCTTTCCCACTCCACATCCTTCTGTTAGATAATCGACCCCTAATTACAGATGAAATACATTCAGAGGAAAACAGATGTTGTAATTATGGAGGGACAGAAATAGGTGTGCTTTAGGAACTAGGATTCCGCAGAGGGATTCGTCATCATGACAGAGTGATAGCTTCAAAACTGAGGAAGACGCAGCTGTGGTCTATATCAGCCACGGACTCTGCAGTCCAGAGGTACGATTTCTGCCCAGAGGCCTCACCTGGCCTGAAGGACAGGTCAAGCCTGACAGCATCGTAGCCACCATGGTGAATAGGCCTCATGGCATTTCTGTTCACTCAAGAGGCCATGTGGATGACTTTTTAGAAGCACATTTCTCACTTGCCTCTGACTATGGGAGGCAGCTCGGCAGTGAAGCTGAGCCCCAAGATCTTCACTTCTGATCTAAGGTAGGCCCTGGGACCAGAAATATGGTGGGACTCCTTCTAGCCACTGTGTCCCATAAATGCCTGTGCATCCTCCTGCCTCAGCTCAGGCCTGGGTGGTCAAAGAACTCAGGGGAGGGGTGTGCATACACCTGTCACTTTGCTTCTGCAGAATCAGAAAGACGCAGCAGCCTTTAGGCTTCAGGGGAGGATCCTCTTTTCCCAGCCTCCATTTCCCCTGCATCAGGCATCTCGGCATCACTAGCCTTCCTAGGGTTTCTCACCTCCCTTTGGTGCGTTTCTGTACTTGTCTTATGACTGCCGTGGTCTTTACCATTTTGTTGCCAGCTCCCTACAGCTTGTGTGTTCCAGCTGAGGTTGTCTCTGTATGATCACATTTCTGATCTAACGTGCAATATCGTAGCATCCCTGGACGTCAGTGTCATTTAGTACAAGGCAATTCATAGACTTTAGCAACAATTATGCCTAAAATTAACGTTGATCTTTAGAGAATTTCTGCCCCTTTTCCTGACATGCTATGAGTTAGGACAATCTGAGGCAACCCAGAGTACTGTACCTCACTCTCTGTCACTGAGAGCACTTACGTCATGGGGAGAGCACTGGGGCTGAGATGGGGCAGGAACCTCCTGAGTGAGTGGGGTTCACCTGAGGGAGGACGCAGCTGCCTGTGTGCAAAGTGTGGCTTTTTACACTTTCCCAT
>NW_006208275.1:0-688 GCF_000334495.1 Tupaia belangeri chinensis
TAGAAATTTTGTTGAAGCCAAAATCCAGCTCTGAGGGCCTTACACAATTTCTTGGATATTTGGCACGATCCATATCCTTTTGTGATTCAGATATTAAGAGCTGAAACTTGCATTTGCTGCTAGACGCTACTGTTGAGTCATAGGTTTAACATTTACCACTTCAATATGGATCCTTACTTGGTCTTTGAAAGGAGGCATTTACATTGTTCTTAGTTCTGTTTTAAACTTTGGGACGAAAGGAAAAAAAATAGAAGAAAAGAAAAAAGTCTCCTCAGAAGCAAAGTATGTCTGGAACTTTGGAAAATAGCAGTACCCAAAGCAAATTGTGAGTAATAAAATGTGTGTTGAGAAAAGACGGTGGGGCAAAACTAGACATGGAGGAAGGACCAGCATAATAATAACAAACTTTGCATTCTTACTCTGAGTTTTCTGGTCTTCTTGAATGTACAGGTGTTCACATTGTCATTGTGAAGTTGTTGAGGTGTTTTTGGTTTTTAATTTCACTCTTCTCTGAGGCTGGAGTTCTGGGTGGTAGTATAGGGTGTGTGGTGGTACAGTAGTCAGACCTGGTTATTTTGGACTTTCTAATTCATAGGTGCATTATTTTCTTCTTTTGTCTCTCAAATTATCCAACTGTTGAATAAAAATATAAATACATTAATACCAGCTGTTTCCAATAAAATAATAA
>NW_006208276.1:0-1417 GCF_000334495.1 Tupaia belangeri chinensis
TGCTCTCCTGGTCTGAGTAAAGGGCACCAGGGTAGACCAACAACATACAGTACCTTCCCCTCCACTTCAGGAATCAAACTGGTCAGTGTGGGTCAATCACACAGCAACACTCAGATATCAATGTGTATGACACCCAGTGGCAGAATTTCTGGTTCTCCCATTTTTTCTTAGTTTCCCTTTATAGGCAGGAGAACTGATTTTGCCTTATGGAAGTGCTCAAGAGAATGAGAGCCTAGATGGCAACAGAAATGCTAGGCATTCCCAGAGCTCCATGTGTGATCCTGCCCCTCAGCAATCACTCTGCCCTGCCAGTTGGAATAGAGCTGGGCTCACTTGGATCTCTTTGGGGCCCTCTCTGTCTCTGAGTATTCCATGGGCCCTGACCACAAAAAGGCCCCTGAGAAGCCTATGTGGGCAGTGTACTGCTGCCTGAGGCCTCTGCAACTTCTGGCTCCTGTTTTCAAAGGATTTGTTAGTTCTCATCCACAAGGATTCTAAGAACCTGCAATAATAGGTCCAAATATGACTGCAACCAACCAATGAGCTACAAACAATAATTATAACTGCAATAATGATAATGTTTTCTGTTTGTTTCTCTAGGGCTTTTGCCTTTACTGGAGAGAAACAAGAGAGATAGAGAGTGAGAAAATCTCTCTCATGGGGGTTGGACATGCCATAATTTCTTCTCCTCCATTCTCTTTTCAGTTTTGGACACACATGCACATGTGTCTGGTGTGATTCTTAAGCTGCCATGTCCAGAACTCAAACCCTAGATATGGAATCCAGATTCCTTAACCACCATGCCATCTGCTGGCCTGAAGTGATGTTTATTATTATACAACTGTAAGCTTCAAAACACTTCTATTTCTTCTAACACCACCCCCAGTTAAAAAGAAATTCCAAATCATACAGCCAATTGATCTTTGACAAATGGTACAAAACAATGTAATGGAAAAAAGAAAGTCTTTTCAACAAATAGTGCTGGAAAAACTGAATATCCACATGCAGAAATATGAAACTGGATGCCATCTCTACCATTAACAAAAATCAACTCAAAATGGATGAAAGATTTAAATGTAAAACCTCAAAGTACAAAACTAGCAGTAGGAAATGTAGAAAAAAACTTCAAAGATATTGGTAGGTGAGATTTTTTGAAAGGATCAGCAGTTAACCTAATGGCTAAGTTGCTAGACTTTCATGTAGTTGACCACAGTTTGAGTCCTGAACCCAGTGGGACCATGGGTGTCAGGGAATAGATGTCAGACCCTAGTTCTCTGGACTGAATGAGCATTTTGGAGAGGTAGAGAGGGAACTTGTAGCCTGGAGCTGGCAAGCTGTAGCTGAGCTCTGCAGAAGGAGGATTTACAGTTATGGAGATTCAGTGACTACTCAGAGCTCTTCATTAAAACAAAACTAA
>NW_006208277.1:0-925 GCF_000334495.1 Tupaia belangeri chinensis
CACACACACACACACACACACATCAATAGCAGGATCTTGTCAATGCATGATCGCCCCCTGGGCTCCAGGCCAACACAGTCACTGAAGCACCCCAAGGAACACCCTACATTCTCAGACCTAGGATCTGAAACCCAGAGCTTCCCACGTTTCCATGTGGCTTCATATCTCACAGAGGTGCTCTAGTGACTACGTAAATGTGGCAGGGAGCAATTCAACTTTTCATTTTATAAGTCAAAAGCAGAATCCTTAAGAGGTCTCGGATAACTGACTTGTGCAGGATCTTGTGATTTTCTAATCCAAGACCATGAAAGTTTCTGTAACTAAGGGTTGCAATTTATTTTTTTCTAGAATTAATTATTTTTTTTGTAATCATTATTGTTATTTTTCAATTTATTATAGGGTACATATTTTCACTAGAGAGAAAGATATACAAACAAAGCATGAGTGTACACACAAACACACAGTGAGAGGAGAGAGAGATTGAGACAAGAAAATTGAGAAAGCAAACCACCAAGTCTGGGACTCAAACCATAGTTCTCCATGCCAGTCTAATGCCTTAACCACCACACCACTTACTGGGCCTGATGAAGTGCTACAGTTTAATCCTCATAACCAGGTGTTCATATAAGATGCTCCATTCTGTCAGGAAATATATGGAAAAACAATAATGATCTTGACACTTTCCACCCTTGACTCACTTGAGCTAATACAGAGACAGACTCTACAGAGCAGGAGATGTCAGGGACCGTCACATTAGAGATGGCTGTGATGGGGCCAGCAGGTGGCATAGTGGAATGGCTTTGATGTGAGGCTGCTCAGAGGCCTCAGCTCAATAGACCACACTCTAGGAAAAGGTTCAGATTGGTATGTTCTAGCCTCATTTCTTCACTTTTCATGAGTTCCTCCAGTGTCACTATTAGTCACA
>NW_006208278.1:0-2385 GCF_000334495.1 Tupaia belangeri chinensis
GCATCTGTGTCACATGTCCAAGTTCCAAAGAAGAGACTGGATTGTGGTGTTGCCACACACACCCCTATGGGGTGTTATCTCACTTCCCTCCTCTGTGTGTGTGTGTGTGTGTGTGTGTGTGTGTGTGTGTCTGGCAAGTGAATATACTCTATGCCAAAAAAAAATCAGAAAAAAACTTTTTGCTTTTCTCAATATCACCAATTTTAATTCTCTCTTTTGACATTCATACTACAAATGTTCCTGCTCAGAAGTCAGATGTATTCCCTCTCCTGAAATATTTTTCAAACCTTGTCCAGAGCTGAGAAATGAGTGGCTCTTTCTCAGAAATACGTAAGTCTCATAGGCAGCATCCAAGCAAAGAAAAATAGTCAATTATTATAGAGTGTTAATACTGGACTTTATTTTAGGAAACTTGAATAAATCCTTCTTATACTATGCTGAAGGGTATCATTGACCACTCTTTACATGCTATAAATATATTATAAAATGATAAGTAGCCTATATGTAGAAATTTGAGTAAAACAAGGTGAATACATGCTACTGCAGGGTTTCTTAAGGACTTTAATATGATAAATATATTGTGAATTCCCAGTAAAGAAATATGTAGCATTTCTCACATCTCTACAATAAAATTATCTTTTAAGTAATACACATTAAAGTCGGCAGGTGTCATGTGTCGTGGTTGTTAGGGCACTGGTTTTGCACATGGCTGACCATGCCTTAAGTCCTAGACTTGGCAGCTTGCTTTCTCACTTTCCCTCTCTCTCTGTCTTTCTGCTCAAATTAAAATAATAATTATAGTGAATAAGTAATTCTTTCTAAATAAAATACACATTAATATTCACTAGAATATTGTTCTGTAGAAATGAAGGTCTTTGATTTTGTAAATCTTGTTAACTCTAACAAAATATAAAATCTATACAGCACTGAACTTTATTGCTAAAAATGGGTAGCATGGCTCCAGCAAGTGGCATGGGGGTTACACACTGGATTCCACATGTCCAACCTCAAGGTTTGAGTCAATGGGACAGGTTGAAAATCACGCTGCATACATGGCCATAGTCCTGAGAGTAAAAACAGGGGAGAAGGGATTGCAGCATGGCCAGTCACTCTGAGGGATGATTTTTCACTTCTACACTTCTCTTTCTTTCTGGTGTGTATGACCTATAGCAAGAAAAAAATTACTATCAAATAAAATACATATGCATATATGAGAATATAACAAAGTAATGCGTTCACTAGATGTGCTACAAGTAGGACAGAAAACCAGTAGCATCATCACTATCATATTTTAAGCTATATCATCCACATGTAAAACACAAACAAACTCACTTCTAAATCACTATTCACCAGTGAAAATGGACCAAACCACGGAGTGCTTCCATGTGAAAAAGAAAAGAGCCAAATATGAAAAATCATGTATAGAAAAAAGAAGAAGAATAATCAGAGATTAGAAATTAGAGCTACTCCAGCCTCACCTGGACTGGTGATTCTTGATTGCCACAAGAAGGCCACACAAGCCTTAGGTGAGTGTCTTCTGGGTATAAAGAACAAAGGAGTCAGGAACTCTTGTGAGGAGAAAATAGAATTAAGCAACAGGATTTGAACCCTTTCCTCCAACCACATGTTCATTCTCAACCATATTTACCTGTTGTGCATATTGGCATTCTGAAAAATATTTTTTTTACAAGGACTTATATGTAGTGAACGAAAATGTGGAAGCACCAATCGAGGCACACCTCCTCACTGTGTGAGTGGGAGAAGCAAGAGGAGCACAGTGGAGTGGGGACTTTCATCACATCACCCCTTAAAGGTACAGTTGTCAGGACAAGGGGCCTCTACTTCTGGCTCTCAGTTATCACTCTCCCAACTTACAATTAAATGACAGATGAATGCCAGACCAAGGCCTAGTGGCTTAGGCAGCTGTATCCCACCAAGATGACCTTGTGGTTTGAGTCCCATGTCTGATGTCTTAAGAGACACAGTGAGTTAGTGGGTGTTCATGTCCTGTAAGGTCGAATAGGTGGAAGAGAAAGGTTTTCAGTGTGACCATTCCCCCAGGGGTGCTTTTTCACTTTCCATCTCTCTGATGAGTTCATGTTCCCTCTGACAAATTAAAAAACAAATGAACAAACAAACAAAAAAAAAACCAAAAGAACTTTGATAACACCCAGAAGGTGACATCAAGCTTTGAGATTCTGTAGTGACTAACAGTGACACTGAAGGACATCATAAAAAAAATGGGGAAATGAGGCTTGAACATACAAAACTGAACCTTTTCCTAGAGTGTGGTCTATTGATCTGAGACCTCTGAGCAGCCTCACATCAAAGCAATATTTCCACTATGCCAACCACTGGCTCCATCACAGCCATCTCTAATGTGAA
>NW_006208279.1:0-1190 GCF_000334495.1 Tupaia belangeri chinensis
ATAAAGACATAAGACATTTCAGTAAATGATATACTGCATATATCGTAGTGGTACCATAAGATAATAGGTTAGACCATACAAATTTCATGTACAGTGTGCCATATCATCTAAGTTTGTGTAAGTGCAATCTATGATGTTCACTCATTGACAAAATTCTAAAAAATGCATTTGTTGGGGACCAGCAGATGGCATAGTGTTTACACAACTGGACTCCCACTTTGCTGACCCCTTTCCAGGTCTCAGACCAGATGATTTGAAACTCACACCAGGTGCCTTTGTGAGTGTGTCCAAAGTCCTGAGGGCAAAATGCAGAAGGGATCGTGGTGTAGCCATCCCTCTGGGAGATAATTCTCACTTTCTGTCTATCTCCCCTGTGAGCTCATATACCCTATAGCAAAGATCTCTCTACAACAAAAACACCAAAAAATATATAAATGTATTCTCAGAAAATAATTCTTGTATTAAACAATTTTCATTCCATATACATACCCATCACCTCATTGATATTATTCATTGGACCGCTGCTTGGACAAACATAAGAAAACAAATCAGCTAATAAAAACAAGAAGTTGGGACCAGCAGATGACATAATGTCTATGTCGCTGGGCTCCCATGTAGTTGACCACAGTTTGAGTCCTGGACCTGGTGGTTTAAACTCAGGCCAGGCACATTAGCATGTGTGCCCAAGATCCCAAGAGGAGAATGGAGGAGAAGGGATTGTGGCATGGCCATCCCCGTCTCTTTGTTCTTCTGTCTCTCTGTTGAGTGCACATGTCCTATAGCAAAAATCTCTCTCTCAAAACACCAACACAAACATAAAAACAAGTTTTTCTATAGTTTAGAATGTATATAAGCAAATTTTAACACAAAGTCTGGATGTAAAAGGCAAATTTTGTTTTTTTAATTTTTATTTTCACTGATGCAAGAGGTTAATCCATTTTTCTTTAGGTTTTGCATAGGTCCTGGGTGTTCTCTGGAGAGAAAAAGCCAGAAAGAGAATAAGTGAGAAATTAATCCTCATGGGGATGGCCACACCATGATCTCCTTCATTCTGCTCTACAGATTTTAGGCATGTACACGCATACACATGTCAGGCATGATTTTTAAGACTCCAGATCCAGAACTCAAACCATGGTTGGCCATGTCAGAATCAAATTCTTTCACTATGAAGTCACTTGTTGGCCCTGAAA
>NW_006208280.1:0-441 GCF_000334495.1 Tupaia belangeri chinensis
AATTTCTATCATGGTCATATTTTATTATGAGAAAGCTGGAGGGCGTCTTCCTGATCAGTTCTGGTTTTACATAACGGTCGGTTCATGAGCTTTGGTATATTCAGAACACAGTAAAAGCATCCTTGGGATATCAGGTACCCAAACAGTATATTAATAAGCCAGTCATCAATAGTTCCCCTAGATCTATAGTAAGCTCTTCCACCTGAGAAGACGCGTCACCTATTTCCATTGGTAGAGTGGAACTGAGTGTTAATCCTCAATTTGGGGCAGACGCCATTCGTACTTGAAAGCTCACTATTGCAAACAGTGGGTATAGTGACAGCAGGAGGCGCTGCGGGGTCATTCTCACAGAACTTCCTATGGAAATAACGGAAGCTTGGATATTGGAGGTTACTGTGTTTACTGCCATTGGCTGCCTGGTCTGCTTGTGTGTTCCCTTTG
>NW_006208281.1:0-268 GCF_000334495.1 Tupaia belangeri chinensis
TTCCATCCCTTCACTTTTAGTCTATGTATGTTTTTTCCAATAAGGTGTGATTCTTGTAGGCAACAGATAGAGAATTTCTTTTTTGTTTTATCCATTCAGCTGGTCTGTGCTTCTCGTTCGGTGAATTAACCCACTATGTTCAATATTATTATCAATATTTCCAGACATTTCCTATCATTAAGTGAACCATTTTCTTGGTTGTTTTATGTTATTATTATTATTTTTTTTTTGGAGAGGTTTTCGCTTAGGGGGTGTGCGCTCGCCAGAC
>NW_006208281.1:311-1254 GCF_000334495.1 Tupaia belangeri chinensis
CCCCAGGGGGGATGATCATGCTGCAATCCCTTCTCCTCCATTCTCCTCTCAGGATCCTGGGCACACACGCACATGTGCCCGACGTGAGTTTTAAGCCACCAGGTCCAGGACGTGAACCACAGTCGACTACATGGGAGTTCAGCGACATAGCCATTACACTAACTGTTGGTTCTCTTTTGTGTTCTTTTTTTATCTGTCTGACTTTAGTTTTCCAGGTATACATTCCCTTCAGACCTTCTTGAAGAGCTGGTCTGGAGCTGATATATTCTTTTTAGGTTTTGTTTATCCAAGAATTTTTTAAATGTTTTCTTCCCATGAAAATTTTGCTGGGTATAGTAATCTTGGTTGAAAATGTTTTTCCTTTTTTATTTATTTATTTTTTGAGAGTTTATTGCTATAGGGTGCAAGTGCTCACCAGAAAAATAGAGATAGAAAATGGGAAATCACCTTCCAGGAGGGAGGGCCACACTGCAATCCTTCTCCTCCATTCTCCTCTCGGGATCTTGAACACACATGCACACACACATGATGTAAATTTAAGCCACCAGGTCTGGGACTCAAACCGTGGTCAACAACATGAAAGTCCAGCAACGTAGCCTTTATGCCATCTGCTGGTCTCAAAATTGTTTTTCCTTTAACACTTTGAATATATTTTCCTATTCTTTCCTTACCTGCATTGTTTCTGATGAAAGGTCTGATGTTAACTTGATAGAATAACATTTGTAAGTAACTTGATGTTTCTCTCTTGCCAGTTTTAGTATATTCTTTGTCTGTGGTTTTGGTCATTCTGGCTATAATGTGTGTTGGAGAAGATCTTCTTGGGTTGATCCTATTTGGAGTCCTTTGTATTTCTTGGGTCTGGATCTTTGAATGCTTCTCTAGGTTTGGGAAGTTTTCTTGCAGGATTTCATGGAATAGATTATCTATGCCCTTATTAGTCTCT
>NW_006208282.1:0-294 GCF_000334495.1 Tupaia belangeri chinensis
CAAAATGTTGTAAGCCACATAAAAGATCTTAAAAGTTTTGGGCCAGCTCTGTGGCCCCGATGGTTAAGACAGCCGGATCCCACATGGCCGAACCCAAGGTCGGAATCTGGACCTTGAGAATACATGAGAATACATGCCGGGTATGGCGTGTGAGCACACATGCCCCAAATCCTGAAAGGACAGAGAGGTGGAGAAGGGACTGCATTGTGCCCATCCCCCGTGGGGGGTGCTTTCTCCTCCCTCTCTCTCTCTCTCTCTCTCTCTCTGATGAATGCATGTGCCATCTCACAAAAA
>NW_006208283.1:0-900 GCF_000334495.1 Tupaia belangeri chinensis
TGGAGTGTAACAAATCTGAAAAAAAAGAGAGGAGGTGCAATTCATCAGGAGTGAGAGCCATGACATCATTACACTTTGTGCAGATATTAAAAAGATAAAATGGAACACATTAAACTACTATGTACGTAGATTGTGCCACTTATATAAAATATACTAGCTATTTAAAAGATACAATCTACCAATGCTCATTCGAACAGAAATATGGAATCTATATATCCCTGTAACTACTTAGGCAAACAAATATATGCTTTAATAACACCACAAAGAGAACTTAAGATAGGTGGTTTAATGCTGATATTTACTAGACATTTAAAAACATAAAAATGATCAATATACATAATTCTGCTAATAAAATTGATCGTAAAAAACAAAGACCTACAAATAGAATTACCATATGAGTCAGCAATCCCAATCCTGGGTACCTACCCAAAGGACAGGAGAACACCTTGCACATTTATATTTATTTCAGCATTATTCACAATCGCTAAGATATGGAACCAACCCAAATGTCCACAAACAGAAGACTGGATTGAAGAAAAGTGTGGTACATATACTCTATGGAATACTACTCAGTCATAAAAAAAAAAAAACAAAACCAAGATCCTGGCTTTTGATAAAAAGTGGATGAATATAGAAGATTTACTGCCTAGTGAAGCAAGCCAGGCTATGAAGGAGAGACATTGTATATCTTCACTTCATATATACCGACTGTCTGAGCTTTATGGCTGATACTAAAAGATTAGATAATATAGAAACATGGAAAATGGTTATAGATACTGGATACAGTATGGGAAGAGGGTGGGAAAAGGAGGAGAGCATGAGGAAAGACCTTAAGTAGGAAAATAGAGAGGCAAGACAAGATGAATGGAACACAGAAATGGATTATTATTTTTGATGATA
>NW_006208284.1:0-391 GCF_000334495.1 Tupaia belangeri chinensis
TTCTCCCACTCTGAGGGCTGGTTGCTCACCCATGGCATTGTTTCTTTGCTGTGCAGAAGACTCTCAGCCTAACACAGTCCCATTTGTCTCTTCTGGGGACTGTTGCCTGTGCTTTGGGGGACGTCTGTGAGAAGTCTTTGCTACTCCAAGGTCTCCAAGAGTTTTCCCTGTTCTTTCCACCAGTAGTTTGTTTGTTTAAGAATTATCTATTTATTTATTTCCTTTTGTTGTTGTTATTATTATTTTATTATTATTATTTCAATTTAACCAGATAGAGACAGAGAGAGAGAAAGGGAAAGTAAGAAAGCAAGCCACAATGTCTGGGACTCGAACCACGGTCGGCCACGTGGGAGTGTCCAGTGCCTTAACAACAACCACACCAACTGCTTGC
>NW_006208285.1:0-750 GCF_000334495.1 Tupaia belangeri chinensis
GGGATAGTCATGCTGCAGTTCCTTCTTCAATCTACTCAAGATTTTAGACATGCAAGCACCCAGCATGTATTTTAAACTGTCAAGTCTTGAATCAGTCAATTATGAGGGATATAATGCCTTAATCACCATGACACTGGCTAACCAAAGACTTTTATTTTAAAGCTTTTTTTTAATGAGGTTTTTGTTATAGGGTGTATGTGCTCACCAGAAAGTCAGAGAGAGACAGAGACAGAAAGCAAGAAATCACCCCCATGGGAAGGGATGGTCATGCCACAATTCCTTCTCCTTCATTCTCTTCTCTGGATCATACACCTGGCATGAGTTTAAGCTCCCAGGTCCGAGATTCGAACTACATTTGACTACATGGGAGTCCAGCGACAACATAGGAGTCCAGTAGCCATTATGCCAACTGCTGGTCCCTTTAAGTTTTTTTTTAAACACTTATTCAATCTACTAATTATTATTTTAAATTTGGCCTGAGAGAGGAGAGAGAGAGAGAGAGAGAGAGAGAGAGAAGGAATGTTGGTTACCTGCCAACCCCTGATCCAATTTTTTTTTAATTATTATTTTTTTTTATTTTATAGTTTCTTTAAAAATGTACTTATTTATTTTCACATTTTAAAAAATTGACATTTCATCACTGTATACCTTTACAGTGTGCAAATTGTGTTTTCCCAGCATGAGTGTAGGGCTTATCAAGTTAAAAATATATTACCATAGATAGAAAGTGGTCGGATATGGAGGATCTAT
>NW_006208286.1:0-1164 GCF_000334495.1 Tupaia belangeri chinensis
TTCAAGAAAAATAGTTTTCGTGGGTTTTTTTCCTGAAACATTTTTTAAATTTAATTAATTTGCAATCATTCCCTAAGCATCATCACAGGATTCAAAATGTGATTTCCCATCCAGAATATACTGCATAGTGGCTTAAGCATGCATATTATCGTCAATAATTTTCCATTTCTAGTTTCATAAAATATATATATGTCTACAGTTGTCTTCCATCCCTCTCCCCCACACACGTTTTATTGATCACAAAATTTCTTAACTATTCTAACAACTTTCACCAGCAAGGTCAGCTGGTAATTTTAAGAAAAGCAGTTTTAACTTTAATAACTCAAAGAAATACTAAGTAACTTTGCTTAAAACTTAAAGCCAGGAAACAGGTTAGGATTCTGTTCAAATAGTAGGTATATGAACTTATTGACAGCTTAAGACAGGACAAAAATCTTTAAAACTGGACAGCAAAGCCTAGAAGAAAATCAGCAATATTTTAGTCAAAAATCATAAAATGCTATTTCACCAGTTCAGTCTCATATACTTAATCTATCTTCTATTGTGGTTTGATCTTCCCGATTGAATTCTGGGATATAATATTCACTTCCAGACTTGTCCCTATGATTAAATTGGCCAATTTCTTAGTTTTTGAACTCTTATTTCTGTGTGTCTGTATTTTATTTTCCTGATATAGCACTCCCTTGAGAACTTCTTGGAGATCTGGTCTGGTGCTGGTAAATTATTTCAGGTTTTGTTTATTCGATAGTGTTGGAAGTCTTAGATAACACAATCAGAAAAGAGAACAATATAAAAGGCATTCAAGTAGGCAAAGAAAAGTTGAAAATATCTTTATTCACAGATGACATGATGTTATACTTAGAAGACCCAAAGGTCTCCATGACAAACCTTCTCGAAGTAATAAGTTAATATACTAAAGTAGCAGGATATAAAATCGACATCCAAAAATCCACAGCATTTCTATATATGAACAACAAGTTGAAGGAAGTAGAGCTGAAGAAAGGAATCCCTTTCACCGTAGCCACAAAATGTGTAAGATACTTAGGGATAACCCTAACTAAGGAAGTCAAAGATCTTTATAAAGAAAACTATGAAAATATTTAAAAAGATACTGAAAGTGGCATAAAAAAACTAGGACATTCCATGTTCCTGGATTGGGAGAAT
>NW_006208287.1:0-671 GCF_000334495.1 Tupaia belangeri chinensis
CCTCAAACTATAAAACTACTGGTTAATAACACTGGGGAAAATCTGGAAGACAATGAAGCAGACAAACACTTCTTAAGTAAGGTCCCCAAAAGCACAGGCAAAAATCACAAAATTACATTTTTAAAATCTGTAAGTACTGTCTCTTATCTCTGACCTGTCCTTTATCTTATTAATTTCAAAAACCATCTGCATCTGAGGTAGACCCAGCCCTGCTCCTTTCGTACTGTGTGCAAGCACAACAAGTAGGTTTCAACTTTTGCCTTTTTGAAAAATGGTTTTCCCTTTTTATTGGTTGTTTTTGTCTTTTTTGTTTTAATCATTTTTCCTTCGTTTCCTTTTCTTTTACCTGTCTTTCTCACTTTGTTCTCAGCTTACACATATTGAATGTCTAGAAAGGTCTAGGTGCAGTGTCATAGTAGCCAAACATCTGAATAATTTTAGGGTCATTGAAAACCTCAACCCACACTGAACTGCTACAGAAAGGGAAGAACTCATCTTCATAAATTTGAACTCAAATCTCTTTCAATGAATACCATGTTGCTAAACACAGAAGTAGAGGAGAAATTGGCATACAAGGTCCTCACAGTAAAGTGAGGCATACAAGCTTACAGTTGCAGAAACCTCTAACTAGCCAAACGTGATATACTACCAAATGACTAAAAATCAGAGAA
>NW_006208288.1:0-6583 GCF_000334495.1 Tupaia belangeri chinensis
TGGCGAGCGCACGCACCCTATAGCGAATAAATAAAATGGAGGAAAAAAGCATAGAAAGTAACTGTGGATACCAGAGACAGTGTGGAAGGGGTGTGGGACATGGCTGAGGGTGAGAGATAGGGAATCAAGAATGGCAAAAATACAAAATATACAGGAAACAGGAAATGGAAAATTGTTGATGATAACATGTATTTTGATGTGCTTGACTGAGCCAATTTACAGTGTATTATGGATAGGAAATCTTTTTTCTTTCTCTCTTTTTTTTTGTGCTGTGATGATGTATAGATAGATAGTGAATGAATGTAAAAAATAAATTTAAATTTTAAAAAATCTTTAGTTATAATATGGAGCTCTGTGAGTCGAGTATTTCGGATAAAGGACTTTCTGATATTCCATGTCCAGGTTCAGATTTAAAGTAAATATTACATATTTATTTCCAAAAAAGAGATACATTCCACAACATCCTACACATGCACTGTGAAACTACGACAAAATTGACAGAGAGCTAAAGCTAAACTGTTTACATATGCCTTTTAGCTTAGTAAGTTAAGAACGTGGTATAAAAGATTTCTGTTAGTATGTTTCTTTGTTTAACTTCTTAAAATTTTTTTACTCAATTACTTAATTTACATTCATCCACTGAGCATCATCACAACATACAACATATTATTTCCCATCCGGAATATACTGCAATGTGGCTTAATCAGGCATGTTATCTTCAATAATTTTTCCATTTCAATTTATATATATATATATATTCTCCCTCTGCCATTTCTCACCCTCCTCCCACACTATCTCTGGTGTCTACAGTTGTTCCCATTTCTTTCTCCTGCCACAAACATTTTATTGATTCACAAAATTTTTTAAATAATCAAATAATCTAACTCCTTTTGTTAGGTTCAGAAATCAATTGTGCCCTCGGTGACACAGAGAGGACAACAACAAAAGTCCAAGAGAGGCTTTATTGTCCAGCTAGCTGGGGTCTGAGTGAATACCTGATGCAGCAGCCACTAGCAAGGACCCCGAGCCTGGGTGAGAGGTTGGTTTATAAGCAGGGAAAGGGATGAAGAAGTACTGTCAGTAATTTTCCATGGCCTGACTTATTGACAAGGGAGGGGTCCAAGGGGGAGAGCAAGAGCAGACCCAGCAGCTCCTGTGCAAGGGTCGCTTTCATCCACATCCTGTTTGTTTGCTCAATCCCTTTGAAGCTTGCAAAGCTAGCAAAACTCTGCAGTTACAGGGACCTGGGGTAGGGCACTCGCGGGTTGTGACAAGGTCAGGAGCTGCAGGAGCTCGGGGTTGTAGGGGGCTGCAAGGGCCCGAGGCTGGCAATGCCAGCATGACCAGCAGCATTCCTTGCCCATATTCTGCATCTCAACATTCCCTCCATGAGCAGGAACATTATGAGAAATCATTCTCATATGTAGTGGAAGCAAGGGCACAGAAGTGAGAAGGCACAAAATCAAAGAATGATCTCTCCAGTTGGGACTGCTTTGGGGCCTAGTGTGTGTGTGGGGGGGTGGCCATCAGGCAGATGGAAAAGGCAATGCTGGGATCCAACCTGGAGGCATATAGTCAAAGGCCCCACATTTTTCCTGTGAGCCAATCTTGGGTGTTTCACTTACCCTCATCAATGAAGGTGACTTGAATGGGCTTACATCTAGTGAGGGTACCTCTGCAAGCATCCCAGCTGTTAGGTCCTCGCCAGGGTCCTCTAGTAGCAGTTATCAGAGGGTCTGCGTGTGGCGGAGTCCAAGAAATGTAGCTGGTGTACAGACAGTCCCAATCATAACAGAAAAAATGTGTGAGGTCCCCGCATTTGTAAGAATTGCTACCAGGGCAGACATAAAAGTAATAGTTGTAGGTGTTCATTTTAGTGCCTGGACCGGTGCATCCATATTGTAGCCAGGAGGGATCTTGGATGGACTTAGTCCATAAGTCACCCACGAGATCACAGAGATCGAATTCTAAGGTGGGAAACCATGTCCCCAGTGGGGCCATGCTGGTGGTGATGTTAGCAACATAGTTATCACCTACACGGGAAATTACCCAAGAAAGGAACAGGGGCTCATGGGCTCTGGGAACCTGGGAAGTGGCCCCCCTCCCCATAGGAATGAGAGAAACAGCAAGGGGAATACCAAACACCCTGGTGTTCCAGAGATGGGCCAGAGGGTGTCACTGTCCACAGGCAACGGGAGGAAAAGGAAGCTCATGATAGACCCAAAGGCGAAGAGGCCGGTGGAGAACGTCGTCTGTGTAGTTGGAATTTCAACAGGTTGTCTGGGTGTTGATGAGCTGTCCAAACAGCATTAGCCTGTTGAGCCTCCGGGAAAGTAGCGTGTCGGACATGAGAGTGGTGGATCCATGGACCAGTGCCATCCACTGCCGTCCACCTTAAGGGCAGTCAAAAGGGTCATGTAAGACCTCTTCCACCTTGGGTCAAGGTTACCGGACTGGTGTCTTTTGACCCAGACCCAGTCACCGGAAGCTATGCCGTGTTTAGGGTCTGTGGCCTCTCCAGCTCCGTGGAGTGCTCCTATCATGGGCCAAAGTGTCTCCTGAGCCTGCTGTAGAGCCTTAAGGCAGTCCCTGTAGTCACTAGGGCCACACAACAGCAGGGAAGGGAGGGTGCGAACCCAGATAGGGGGTGGCGCGCCAAACAGAATTTCGATGGGAGTCACTCCAGGGATATAGGGAGAGTTTCCGACTGGAAACAGGGCAAAGGGCAAGAGGGTCACCCAGTCCATGCCAGTCTCAATGGCTAATTTAGATAGGGTCTCCTTCCATGTCTGCTTCATTCTTTCTACTTGGCCCGAGTTTTGAGGATTATATTTGCAATGCAGCTTCTAATTCGTCCCCATAGCGTGGACCAACCCTCGCAGGGTTTTACTAATGAAAGCCGGACCATTGTCAGAACCGAGTGTTTCAGGGACACCATAGCGGGGCATAATTTATTCTATCAGGGCATTGGCCACTACTTGGGAAGTTTCTTGTTTGGTGGGAGAGGCCTCGACCCACCCCATGAAGGGATCTATCAGGATTAGTAGGTATTTATGACAGTACTTCCCCGGCTTTACCTCAGTGAAGTCAATTTCCCAGTTTCGGCCTGGCATCTTCCCCCTGTCCCGGATACCTGAGTGAAGCTGTCCTCCTTTGGTAGGTTTCATAGCCTGACACCCCTTATAGTGTTCTGTGATGTGGCAAATGTGTTTACCCTGGTGGGGAAAGCACAGCTGAGCTTCCTGTAGAAGCTGTAACAGTTTCTTGGAGCCCAGATGGGTGACTGTGTGCAAGTCAGTTACAAAAGATAGACCCAATGCTTCCAGGAGAATGAGACATCTGTCGGTGTCTCAGCTCCACCCTGCTGAGTCCGGTGGCAGACAAGCAGTCTTTTGCAACCATACAAGGTCCGAAGTGGAATATGCTGGATGCGCAGGGAGTTCAGGAAGTTCTGGAGGTGGCAAGCTGATGGGCAGGGTAGGAACTGCAGCAATCGTGGCAGCCTGTCGGGGGTGCCTTGTCGGCATGTCGGTTGCCGAGTGTCTCAGGGGTGTTGGCCGCCTGATGACCTGGTATGTGAATGACTGCTATGGCCTTGGGTTTCAAGACTGTGGTTAGCAAGCGCTGGATTTCAGGTAAGTGGCACACTTCCCTCCCTCCCATCAGCAGTAATGAAGTCCCTTTCTCCGTATATTGCCCCATGAACGTGTACAGTTCCAAAAGCATACCTGCTGTTCATGTAGATGGTGGCACAACATCCTTGGGATCTTTCTAATGCCTTCGCTAGCTTTTGTGTAGAGGTGCCTGATGGCAAGGGAGAGCTCCAGATTATGTTCCCCTCTTGATCCACTACTGCAGCACCATCCTTTTGAACCCTGCTCTGCGCAAAACTGCTTCCATTGGTGTACCAGGTTAAGTCACTGTTTGGCAGGGCTGAGTCTTGGAGGTCCGGACATACCTGGTACACCTCAGCCAGGATCTTGTGGCAGCGATGTAGGGGGGGCCTCTAGGTCTGGGTCTGGCAGCAGGGTGGCCGGGTTCAGAGTGACAGGCTCTGAAAACTCAATTCTAGGGGAGTCTAGGAGAAGCCTTTGGTAATGGGTCAGGTGCGCATTGGGCATCCAACGTCCCAGCAGGCGCCTGAGGACCCCCTCAATAGTGTGAGGGGTTACGATTTTTAGGGATTGCCCAAAAGTCAGCTTATCTGCATTGTGCACCAAGGTTGCCGTAGCAGCAATTATGTGTAGGCATGGTGGCCAGCCTGCTCCCACTGGGTCTAACTTTTTAGAAAGGTAAGTGACTGGGTGTTTCCAGGGTCCTAATTTTTGCATGAGCATGCCTTTAGCTATCCTGTTCCTCTCAACCACATAGAGGGTGAAGGGCTTGAGTGGGTCTGTCAGCACTAGAGCGAAAGCCTCTAAAAGGGTCGTCTTGAGGCTCTTGAAGGCCAATTGCTCTTGGGGACCCCACTTCCAGGCTGATCCTTCTTTTGTGGCCTTGTATAGGGGCTTTGCCAGCTCAGCGAATCCAGGAATCCAGAGCCAGCTGTATCCTATGGTGTCCAAAAACTCCCTAATCCCTTTAGCAGTATGGGGAACAGGCAGCTGCATTACAGTTTTCTTCATGGTGTCTGTTAGCCATCTAGTCTCCTTGCTGAGCTTATATTCTAGGTAGGTGACAGTATCTTTGCAAATTTGTGCCTTCTTGGCACTGGCACGGTATCCTAGTGAGCCCAGTTCTAGCAATAGCTTTTCTGTAGCCTGTAAGCATAGTGCCTCAGTTGGAGCAGCCAGGAGGAGGTCATCAACATATTGTAACAAGGTCACAAAGGTATGACCTTTGTGGTAGGATTCCAAGTCCTGACTGAGGGCTTCATTAAACAAAGTTGGGGAATTTTTTAAGCCCTCTTGGTTGAAGTGGATCTGTGCTCACACCTTTGTTAAGAGATCATGGCCTAACAGGGGCACCGGACGTTCAGGTATCACCAAAAACAAGTGGGTCATTTGATGGTGGCCGAGATCCACTTTGCATTGGGTGGTCCAATGATATGATCTGGCTCTAGTGTCCCCCTGGACTACACTTTTTAGGTGCAAGTGGGTAAGACGGGGTGTTAAGGACCGAATATTGAGCTCCGGTATCCACCATAAACTTAAAGGGCTTCCCCTCCACAAACATGGTTACCCAGGACTTAGGGAGGGGTTCCAAGTCTTGACCCCCCCAATCTGATTCCATCCCCACCAGCAAAACTTTTGGGCTGTTCTTTTTACTGTTGCCATTAACAGCCTGCTTAGGGCAATCCTTTTTGTAATGGCCAAATTTCTTACAATAAGCGCATTGGTCTTTATGCAAGCAGGGGTGGTTGTAGTTCTTTGTCTCCTGAGAGTTGTGGGGCCTTCGTCCTCCCTGAATGCTGGTCAAAAGGATTTTCGCCATATGATCGGTTTGTTTTTTATGGAATTGTCTGTCTTCTTTCCTAAGTCTTTCCTCCCTTTCCTCTGGGATTTCTCGGGAGTTGAAGACCCTAGTGGTGATTTTTATCAGATTGCCTATGTCAGTTCCCCTAGACCTTCCTGTTTGTACAGCTTTTTACGAATGTCTGGGGCTGCTTGGTTAATGAAAGGCATAATAACAGCTGACTGGTTTACATCTTTGAGGGGGTCTAACGGGGTGAATTGCCTATAGGCAGCGTAGAGGCGTTCTAAGAAGGCTGCTGGGCTTTCATTGTTTCCCTGAATTATTGCTTTTACCTTAGTCAAATTTGTAGGGTACCTTGCAGCCCTTTAGAGACCTGCCATGAGAGCCTGGTGATAGACTCAGAGATGCTCCCTACCTTCTGCCGTCCCAAAGTCCCAGGTTGGTCGGTTGAGTGGGAACCCCTCATCAGTCAGGTTCTGCAGTGTGCCATTCTCTCCAGGCACATTCTTCTGGGCCTCAGTGAAGATCTGTTCTCACTCTTCAGTGGTGAATAGAATCTTCAGGAGCTGTTGACAGCCATCCCAGGTGGGACTATTGGTGTATGGTATGGACTCAAAGAGATAAGTGAGACCCCAGGGGTCTTCGGAAAAAGGTGGATTCTGTTTTTTCCAATTATATAGGTCACTACTAGAAAAAGGCCAGTATGGGTAGATATATTCTCCCTGTGGGTTGGGGCCGCCCATGGCATGCATGGGGAGGATTGGTGCTTGCCCTGAGGTTGAGGGTTTCTCTGTGCCCTGTGGCCATCTCAGTTGGATCCCTCCCGTGGGCCCCTGTATTGGCAAGGAGGGAGCAGATGGCCCCATAGAAGAATGAGGCATCTGTTGAGGCTGTGGGTGAGGTTCAGCTCCAGCCTCCTCCTGTGGTACCTCTGCAGCAGCATAAGGCAGTGGGCTAATTTCCATCTCTAAGTCTGCTAATGAGCGATACAGGCCAGAACTTTCTGACAGGTTGGGCCCAGGGGCTGTGCCCTTTGATTTAGTGGGGGTCTCTTTCAACAAGGGTTCATGGCCAATATTTGGGGGAGATTTGTTTCTTTCTCTAGCCAGCATTAGAGGCTTGAGCCGGGGGGAGGGGGGGGAGGGGGGGGGGCGGGTCTCCGAGTAGG
>NW_006208288.1:6766-9000 GCF_000334495.1 Tupaia belangeri chinensis
GTAATGGCTATGTCGCTGGACTCCCACGTAGTCGACCGCGGTTCGTGTCCCGGACCCGGTGGCTTAAAACTCACGCCGAGCGCGTGTGAGTGCATGCCCAAGATCCCGAGAGGAGAATGGAGGAGAAGGGATTGCGGCGTGACCATCCCCCGTGGGGAATGATTTCTCACTTTCTGTCTCTATGTCTCTCTCTGTCTGTCTGGTGAGCGCACGCGCCCTACAGTGAAAATCTCTCAAAACAACAACAACAACAACAACAAAAAACGGATGGAGCCTCCAAGTTGGGAGCCTGGTCCCTCCACAGAGAATCCATTGCTGGGCCTGTTTCAGCCCTTGATGAGAATCCCTTTCTGGGCCTGTTTCAGCCCTTGATGGGTCTTTTTCAACCCTACCAGGAAATTCTCAGTGGATCCTCTACCTGGGTTAACAGATTCAGCGTCACCTAAGTCCCTGGGGGACCACAGACAGAGGTGGCCAACTCTCCTTTGCTGGGCCTGTTTCAGCCCTCAATGAAGTGTGAGCCTGCTCTATTGTTTCCAATCTGCCAGTCACCGAGGTAGTCGATCCCGAACCAGACCCCAGAAATGTTAGGTTCAGAAATCGATCATGCCCTCAGTGACGCAGAGAGGACAACAACAATGCAAGTCCAAGAGAGGCTTTATTGTCCAGTTAGCTGGGGTCTGAGTGAATACCTGATGCAGCAGGCACTAGCAAGGACCCCGAGCCTGGGTGAGAGGTGCTTTTATAAGCACGGAAAGGGATGAGGAAGTACTGCCAGTAATTTTCCATGGCCTGACTTATTGACAAGGGAGGGGTCCAAGGGGGAGAGCAAGAGCAGACCCAGCAGCTCCTGTGCAAGGGTTGCTTTCATCCACATCCTGTTTGTTTGCTCAATCCCTTTGAAGTTTGCAAAGCTAGCAAAACTCTGCAGTTACAGGGACCTGGGGCTGGGTTGTGGCAAGGTCAGGAGCTGCAGGAGCTCGGGGCTGCAGGGGGCTGCAGGGGGCTGCAGGGGTCCGAGACTGGCAATGCCAGCATGACCAGCAGCATTCCTTGCTCATATTCTGCATCCCAACAAGGTGTACACATCTGACTGCTATTCTCCATCCTCTGTAAATGAGGCTGTGTAGCTCTCGTGGAGGTTGAACAATTGCTGCTCATTTCTTCATTTCCCAACTGTTCAGGTGATCTGGGTCACTGACTGTGAAAGACTTCACAGACTCCGTTAAGTGTGTAGAAAAGATTTATTAATCACTTTCCAAAAGAAGGAAAGGGGCTAGACACGAGACTTGTCTTTAGCTTTAATGAATAAAAATGAAATAAATGGTAAGAGAGCTTTGCTTAAAACTTAAAGCCAGGAAACGGTTAGGATTCTGTTCAAATATTAGGTACATGAACCTATGGTAACTCAAGACAAGATAAAAATCCTTAAAACTGGAAAACAAAGCCTAGAAGAAAATCAGCAAATTTTAGTCAAATGTCATAAGATTCTATTTCGCCAGTTCAGTCTCATGGAATTCATCTATCTTCTGTTGTGGTCTGATCTTCCCAGTTAAATTTTGAGATATAATATTCAACTCCAGACTTGTCCGTACAGATAAGATGGACATTGCCTCAGTTTTTGAACTTATTTCTGTGTGTCTGTATTTAAATTTCCTGGTATAGCACTCCCTTAAGAACTTCTCAGAGAGCTGGTCTGATGTTGGTAAATTTTTTCAGCCTTTGTTTATCTGAGAAAGGGAATGTTTTGAAACTTTGTTTCCTTTGGAAGGGTAATGCCATTGCCTAGGCCTAAATGCTGAATACTCTAGTGCCAGCTACAACAAAGTTCTTTATACAGAGGTACAATAGTGGAGACTTTCTGCTGAAGAACTTTCTGATATTCCATGCTTAGGTTCAGATTTAGAATGAAAAATTACATAATTATCTCTGAAAGAGAGCAGCATTTGTCAATGTCCATTCACATGCACTTTAAAACTTTAAACAAAACCAGAGCTCTGGTAGTTTGATTGGGATTGCATTGAATTTGTAGGTTATTTTGGGTAGTATTATCATCTCTTTTTAAAAATTTATTTTTTTGTATTTACATTCAATTGCATAGTCTAGCTTACAATGTGAGCATTTCAATATGTGAACGTTTTTCCCCAGTCCCATTCATCAAAATATCTTCAACCAGTAACACCACACTTCCCTATCCCGTCAGTGTTCTACCTCCATATTCCTTCTCCAAATGT
>NW_006208289.1:0-730 GCF_000334495.1 Tupaia belangeri chinensis
AAAAAAAACCCTTTCAGGTGAGAAGGTCAGGTACTAAAATATTAATATTCTCTCTGTGGTAACAATTATGAGAAATTTTTTTAAAACATATTTGTCGAGCTGCCATTTTATGTCCCTGAGTATGGGTGCCTAATCTCAGTTGTTCTGCCTGAGACCTCCTGAGCGCCAACCCAAAAAAAACCCTTTCAGGTGAGAAGGTCAGGTACTAAAATATTAATATTCTCTCTGTGGTAACAATTATGAGAAATTTTTTTAAAACATATTTGTCGAGCTGCCATTTTATGTCCCTGAGTATGGGTGCCTAATCTCAGTTGTTCTGCCTGAGACCTCCTGAGCGCCAACCCTAGTCACCGGTGCAGCCCCTTTTCCGCTCCGACAAGGTGAAAGAAACTATCATGAACCAGGAAAAACTCGCCAAGCTGCAGGCACAAGTACGCATTGGTGGGAAAGGAACTGCTCGCAGAAAGAAGGGGTTCATAGAACAGCTACAGCAGATGATAAGAAACTTCAGTTCTCCTTAAAGAAGTTAGGGGTAAACAATATCTCTGGTATTGAATTGGTGAATATGTTTACAAACCAGGGAACAGTGATCCACTTTAAGGACCCTAAAGTTCAGGCATCTCAGGCAGCGAATACTTTCACCATTACAGGCCCTGCTGAGACAAAGCAGCTGACAGAAATGCTCCCCAGCGTCTGAACCCAGCTTGGGGCAGACAGTCTGACTAGTTTA
>NW_006208290.1:0-3068 GCF_000334495.1 Tupaia belangeri chinensis
ACCCTATAGTGAAAACCTCTTAAAAAAAAATGTATTCCAAAGGGAGCACATCTCCCAATGGTTAAAATTAGAAGAAGAAACTCAGGTCTGAGTAAAGCAGGAAATATGTCTCCATCAAAAGAATACAGTGACTCCCTTATATTTCTTGAAAAAAATAGAGGATGTTACCAAAATGTCTGAGAAAGAATTTATAACATTTATTTATTTTACTTTTTAAAATACATTCAATTACATTATTTAGCATACAAGGTGATCATTTCAATATGTGAACATTTTTCCCCAGTCCCGTAGATCAAAATATAACAATACTACCTCCCTGTCTCAACAATGCTGTCTCCATATTCCTCCTCCAAATGTTTTTCCCCAGGCCCCACTCCTCCACATAGACTAGAGATTTTTAAATCTACCTCATAGATAGGTTATATCCAATTTCATTGATGTCGTTATGATGAACTAAAATGAAAATATTTACCTTGCAAACACGAGAAACTTCTTATCCATGTGCACAACACATGGAAATCAACAGGTTGTGAAAGACCTGTTCTTTACTAACCTGGATGTTAATAATTACAGATGTCTCACCTTCAGGAAAAGAGGTTATCTTTCACCTTTTAACCCAAAACACTATGTGTGACATTATTACAGTTACAAAGGATATTGGATCCCTCCTCTGTGTTAAGGTAATAGGAACTACAGGGGGGTTAAAAAGAGCACTTTTGAAAGAAAGTTGGCCTTTTGGACTAGAGCAAAAATCTGAGTTTTACAGAGAGATGGGCTCTGAAAGGGAGAGTAGTCATACTAGTCTTAAAATAATCCCCTAAACTATAAATATTAGATGGTTGTGTTTTTTTTTTCTGGAAATGCCCATATTTTTCCCTTTATAAGTAGTATATGGTCCTCAAAGCTGTGTGCCTAAAGAATAGGTTTGTGACTTCTTGTTTTGAGAAATACTGAGACTCAGAGCTTCAATACTGAAAAGCTGGTAATTTGAATGTGTTTATGTAAATTTATGGTCAGGTGCTATAACTTGGAAAGTCTAAAACAAATCAATAATATATTTGTAATTTCAAAACTGAGAGAAATTTCATTAGTTCTGTTTGTAATAGTTGCCATTTAAATACTATGTATAAAAAGCACTTGTCCTCTAGTTAGGTATAAACTCTACAAAGAAATATATAGAACTAAGGAACACTAAAAGATAAAAAATTTGAAAGATATACTTTCTTACAAAATTGTTCTAGAAATTTACTGCTAACCTAATCAAATCCTAAAAGCTTTTTAAGTAAAGTACTTGTGAAAAATTATGCTAAAATTAATCTAGAGATGGAAAGGTATAAGAATTGGCAAGAATGTATTTTCATCATGAAAACAATTTTATAAACTGTGCCTCTATAATTACAGAGGGAACTTGCAGCTCATATTTTATGAAAACATGTTTTGTAGACTTTAAAGGCATAAAGCCTCAAGCGTACAAGAAGATTCAATAAATAGCTAGTAATTATAGGGAAGGGGGGTTGGAGTGAAGAACAGAGAAAATGAATTGCTGCCTCTGGGTAATGGTAAAATATGTTTTGTATCTAGAAAAAAAGCACCTTTATTTTGAGAATTCCTTGCTGAAGACGGTTTTCTTTTTTTCCTCTGTAGTGATTAAAGTCTTCAGTTGGGAAAGGAGTTAAAAAAAAAGAGCTTCCAAAAATAATTCCTCCCCAAACCACAGCCATTGACTGGAGAAACAAAATTAAGTTTTATCTAATTGTTTGTCCTTTGACTAAAGAGTAAATGTTATAGAGCAAGAGGTAAACAAAGACTTCAAAAATCAAAGTTCTCAATTTGAAACATTATTTCTTGGTGACCTAAAATTGGCTATAATGTGACTAATTTCAAAGTTGCCAATTACAGCATTATCTTTTGTTTTAATCTTAACATTTTCACATTTTTTAGACAATGACTCCAAACTGAACTATTGGATACATTTTTATGCTCAGTGCCCTCTGAGAAACTAATTTATTTTAAAAGTTCATATGGTATTGTCCAATGTTTTATTAGTATGGCATTGTTACAGTCATATAAAAGAAGATCAATATTTATATAGACTTATTTCTCACTCTGTATGGCCTTATTTACTTATCTGTCTCTTTAAGGAAGAAAAGAAAGCAGTATTCCTATTAATACAAAAGAAGAAAAGAAAAAAAAATGTCTGCAAGGTTATATATCTAATTAAAGCACATAGTAAGAGGGGTCAGTGAGTGACCATGGTTTGAGTCCTGGACCTGGAGGCTTGCTTTCTCTCTCTCCTCTCTCTTTCTCTCCTTGTTCTCTCTGGTGAGTTCATGTGCCCTATAGCAAATTACAAAAATAAATAAATAAATAAAATTAAATAAAGCTTTTTAAAAAAAAGCACATAGTAAGAGAACAAATTACCTAATGTTATTATTTAGCACATTTTTCTTATGTTAATTTCTTTTGAGTATGCATTACTTTTGTAATCAAAATCTAACTATAACTGATATTTTTATTAAATATTGAAAACACTCTTCTAAAGGGTTTCACACATAAAAAGATTTAAGCAAATGTGAATATATACAAATATGAAAATGGATCATCCAATTTTTAAATGCTGATTTCACATATGTATTAAATGAATAAAACTGTAAACATCTGTATTTTTTTCATTAATTATCTTTTTTAACATTTTTAATACATTCAATCACATTATTTAGCTTACGAGGTGATCATTTCAATATGTGAACATTTCTCCCTGGTCCAGTTGATCAAAATATAACAACACTACTTCCCTGTCTCAACAATGCTGTCTCCATATCCCTCCTCCAAATGTTTTTCCCTAGGCCCCACTCCTCCACCCACACCACATCTGGCATTCACACCCATCTCTTGTGTTTGTACATCCTTTAGCCTGTCAGTTTCAGTTATAGAGTGCGGACATTCAGTATACATTAAGTGGGGACATACAGTGTCTCTCCTTCATAGCCTGGCTTGCTTCACTCAGCAGTAAATCTTCCATATTCTTACACTTTCTGTCAAAAGCCAGGGTTTTGTTGTTTTTTTTT
>NW_006208290.1:3695-11343 GCF_000334495.1 Tupaia belangeri chinensis
TCCCTACCCCAATGTCTCCCAGAGTTTCCCCAGTGTTTTCTAGAAGCAGTTTAATAGTTTGGGGTCTTAGATTTAGATCCTTGATCCACCTTGACTTGATTTTTGTCGAAGGTGAGAGGTAGGGGTTCAGATTCTGTGTATGTGTGTGTTGGAGTGTGCTGAGACATTTGTTTGGGGGCCCAACAAATCAGATTTTGTGTAAAAGACCTACAAATCCTACTGAGGGGAGAATGAAGAGCTTAAGTCACCCATTATTTACATTTTTCTATGTCCTCAGATGGCAGAAGTAGTTTGAAAGTTGAGTTTTCTGAGTTCTCTGAAGCAGAGACCTTCACACCTGTAATAATCATACACCCTTGTTGCAGAAAAATTTTTATGTAGGTTATCACCAAACCTGCATATTTACATACTATAAATGTTACATATAATATCCATGAGATATACACAAACACATACTCATATGCATTTATTATGAAAAATATTTTCACATTGTTAAATATAAAATTTGAAGTTAATAAAGCACAATGAAAGTATACAAATGAAGGGCTGGCAGATGCTGCAGTGGTTAAGGGTCTGGACTCCCACATGGCTGACCATGATTTGAGTCCCAAACCTGGTGGCTTGCTTTCTCACTTTCCCTTTCTCTCTTTCTCTCTGGTCAAATATAAAAGAAAAATAAGAAGAACAAATAAAATATTTTTTAAAAGTATACAAATGAACTATAATACATATATTTACAATGTACAAAGAAAATTGTAAAAATCTATAGCAACCCATTAACACATGATTACTGACTGGGAAAGTAAGTAGAGAGAGATTGAGAGAATATTTTCATTTTCCATATTTTACTTTTCTATACTGTTAGAGATTTTTAATGTAAATTTTGTAACCATGGAAGAAATACTGCTGCAAAGAGATTTACTGAAAATTATATGAAAATACTCATTTTAAAATTGTTCAAAATTAATACTGAGTGAATAAAGGTTTATGTAACATATGCATGTGTATATGTGTATATAAATACATAGAAAATGAATGGGAAGCAAATGTACATTCAAACAAACACTGATTATCGATAATGTGCTATGTTCATTATATACCTTTCTAGCATTTGCACTAGTAGGTGGCAGAGTGGTTAAGGCACTGGATTCCCACATGGTTGACCATGGTTCGAGTCCTGGACTAAATAGCTTGAAAATCACACTGGGCTCATCTCATTGCATGCCCCAAATCCCAGGAAGAGAATAAAGGAGATGGGATTGTGGTGTTTCCATACCCCCGGGGGTGATTTTTCTCATTTTCTCTCTCTCTCTCTGTTATGCTCTGTCTCTCTCCAGCAAGTGCATGAGGACTATAGTAAAAACAAGACAACACTAAATTTATAGTCTCCTTAAGCTCCTTTAATGTTGTTGCAGCATAGAATAAATGCATTAACATCAAAAATACCAGTTTGGGATCAGGAAGTTTATCCATAAGACTGGTCATAAGCCTGCTCTATACAGCCTCATGAATTGACTCAAAACATGACCCATCTCTCACTTTTTCTCTCCAAATAGCATATCATAGTAATGGGTCAAAATGGACGGGCAGTCTGCATTGTCAGGTGACAAGAAACCAGAAGATGCACATCTGGTCCTCTGCAACCCTCATATCCTCGTGCAGCCCACCCCAATGTTCAGAGGATTCATTCACCTCAGCTAATGAGAAGCAGTGGTGAGTGCTTGTATATTCTATTTCAGTGGCACTTTCACAGATATGTCACTCAATACATTGTTGTTCCTGAATTTCCTTTCTGCGTGCAACTTAACAACATTCCACATCAGTACACAACATTCTATCTAACTTTCTATAAGCTGCATTGTATTTCCAGTGCATGTATGTATTTTGTTGAGTTTGGATTGTGCCCCTTGCTATAACATAAGCATCCTTTTCAAAATTCCTTTTGGGGAATCACAGGAGTATAGAAAAGTGCCACCTGCTGACCAGAGCTAGTATTCTGCATGGTGCCACTGAAAGGGAAATGCACCCAGGACACTCGGACAACTAAGGACAACATCCACAATCCCTTCTCCTTCATTCTCCTGTTGGGATCTTGGGCATGCATGCATATGCACCCAGCGTGAGTATAAGCCATCAGGTCCAGGACTCAAACCGCGGTCGGCTGTATGGGAGTCCAGTGACATAGCCATTACGCCAACTGATGGTCCCCATTTGAGTTATTTTTTATATTAGAAAATGAATACATTCTTAAGACAGATAGTGGGGAAATGTCTTCAACCCAAACCACTATATGACCTGTCACCTCCTGATTTGGCTGCTTCTCAGTATATTCCATTGATGGATTCAATGCTATGACTAGAAAGACCTGATAATTTTAAGATATGGACAGCAAACAACTGGTATTAATCTATGCACCACAGTTTCTCAGACGGCCTTGATTTCCACAAGTATTGACTACTTAAATTTATTCTTGGCAAAAATATCTAGGCCTTCAAGTTTAGATTCACACTTAGTTGACAAAAGGCAGGAATTACTACCAGGAATTCTCCACACTGTATCTTCACACAATACTGAAGAAGTTCAAGCAACATGATTGCCAAATAAGTACTTTAATTTCTTTTTTTTTTTTTTGGAGAGATTTTCACTGTAGTGCGCATGCGCTCGCCAGACAGACAGAGAGAGACATAGAGACAGAAAGCGAGAAATCACCCCCCAGGGGGGATGGCCATGCCGCAGTCCCTTCTCCTCCATTCTCCTCTCGGGATCATGGGCACGCACGCACACACGCCCGGCGTGAGTTTAAGTCACCGGGTCCGGGACACGAACCACGGTCGACTACGTGGGAGTCCAGTGACATAGCCATTACGCTAACTGCTGGTCCCAGTAATTTAAAATTTTAAAGACGGTGTTTAGCTTTGAATTGTGCCACCTTGCTCTTTGGTTTAAAAAAAGAAATGCCTATAAAATAAAGTAGGAATTGAACGAATATACGAACTATTCATGCTGTCTCAATACATTAATTTAGAAGTTATGTTCTTTTCCTTCCAGTCCAACACTTAGTGAGAATCAGTCTACATCTGAGGTTGGCCTGACCGTGTTCCTTTAACTGAAGTGCCTCTGCTCCAACCTCTCCTTCCAGCCAGCCCAAAACCTAGTAAGGTAGGGCAGCCTGTCTTTTTTCTGTCTTTCTCTATTGAAATTTCTCTTTTCTATAAGAGAAATTTTCTCTTTTCTCTTTCCTACAGTTTAAATAAAATAAATTATAAGTATTGTCTCTTGTCTCTGACCTTTCCTTTACCTTCCTAATTTCAGAATCAATCTACGTATGAAGGGCACGCCACGTGATTTTCATTTTTTCCCTTTTTAAAATAAAGTGTTTCCCATTTTTACTGGTTGTTTTTGTCTTTTACCTTTGTTTCCTTTCCTTCTACCTGGCTTTATCACTTTGCTTCTCAGCTTCCACACATTAGGCGTCTAGAGAGGTCTAGGTGCGCAGGAGTGAAATATCTGAATATATTGAGGGCCATAGTAAACCTCAACTCCCACTGAACTGCTATAGAAAGGGAGAAGCTCATCTTCAGAAATCTAAACTCAAATGTCTTTCTGTGGATACCATGTTGCAAAACACAGTAGTAGAGGAGAAACTGGCATAGAAGTACCTCACAGTAAAGAGAAGTGTACGAACTTAGAGCTGTAGAAAAAAGATCCATCAACAAAAGTGCAGTTTGCTTGGCAAGCATCAGGGAAACGGAACTACAGAGATTTTGTGGATCATCTCCTCCTGCATGCCTCTAATGCTCAGAATTAACTCCAAGAAAGTAGGAAGAAACATATAATCCATCAGGTGACCAGAATCCACTGCAGAGGCACATAAATATGAGAAAACAAGAAAATTTCTCTCTCCCAAGGGAGAGCCCTTCATCATCCACACACAATACAATGGAACTCTTGGAAATGTCAGATAAAGAACTTAGAATATTCAAAGTGACAAAGCTAACAGAGATGCAAGAGAAGAGTTAGACGAGGAACTCCAGAAGATGCAGGAGAAAAGAGACAATGATTGCAGGAGCTGAGAAAGTTCTTGCACTCTCTGAAGAAGGAGATACATGACATAAAAGAGAAACAAATGGAATGGTTAGAGATGAAGGCTGTAATACAGGAAATCAAAACTTCCCTTGGAAGTATTAAAAGCAGATTAGATTATGCAGAAGGTTGAATCTCAGATGTAGAAGACAGAACCTCTGACCTAGAAAACTTCAACAGAAAGGCTGAGAAAATTCCCCCCCCCCATTAAGGATAATATACAAGTTATAAAAGATACCATTAGGCACCCAAACATCCAGATAATTGGTACTCCAGAAGGTGAAGAAACTAGTAAGGGCATTGATAATATATCCCATGAAATCCTAAAAGAAAACTGTCCAAACCTAGAGAGGCATTCAAATATCCAGACCCAAGAATTACAAAGGACCCTACATAGATTCAACCCAAGAAGATCTTCTCTAAGGCATATCATAATCAGACTGACCAAAACTACAGACAGAGACAAGATACTAAAATTGACAAGAAACATCAAGTTACTTTCAAAGGATATCCCATCAGGCTAATATTGGACCTCTCATCAGAGACAAAGCAAGGAAGGAGACAATGGGAAAATATATTCAAAGTGTTAAGCGAAAAACAATTCCAACCAAGAATACTATATCCAGCAAGTTTATCCTTCATATGGGAAGAAGAGCCCAAAGCATCCTCAGATAAACAAAACCTGAAAGAATTTACCAACACCAGACCAGCAGTTTCGAGGAGTTTGGAACAGAGTGCTATATCAGGAAAACTAAAGACAGATAGGCAGAAATAAGAGTACAAAAAATGACCAAGAAAATGGCCAACTTAACAGTAGGGACAAGTCCAGAAATATCAATAATAATGTTGAATATTAACACCCAGGATTTAAAGGGAAAGATCAGACCATAGTAACACTGCAAATTCAACAAAAGAGAGATGAATTACATGAGGCCGAACTGGTGAAATAGAATTCTATGACTTTCGTAAATATTACTGACATTCTTCTATGCTATGTCTTCCAGATTTAAGGATTTTTGTTTTCTTTTGAGTTGTTGATAGGTTCAGCAATTTATTTTTCATTTTTTTCCCATTGTAACATAAACTTTTCTGCCTTCCTGACCCATCTGAAATTGGAAAATATTGGTGAGCGTTCTTATTTTGTGGCAGAATGATTATCTGCATAAGGTCAACAATACAATAGTGTCTGTTGCCTTGCATCGGAAATTGAATTCTTGGGGCCGGCAGGTGGTGTGGTGGTTAAGGATGCTGGAATCCCACATGGCCGACCGCAGTTCAAGTCCCGGACCTGGCGGCTTGCTCTCTCTCTCTCTCTTTCTCTCTCTCTGTCTCTTTCTCTCTCTCTCTCACTCACTCTGTCTCTCCCTGGTCAAATTAATATAAAAGAATAAATTGAATTCTTATGGGACTTTGTGCAAATAGCGGACCAAATTGAGACTAAAGTTATTTATTTTTTATTAAAAAGTTAGTGTATACCTCTCTTTAGTAAAAGGGGGAATGAGGAGAGTAAAAGATGTTTCAGAAAAAAATTACAGTGTACTTGTCACTAGATTTTAGCTTTCTCCATGTTTTCAGGTTAGGATCTTTTGTCAAACAATAAAAAGTGGGGAAAAAAAAGTTTAGTATGGGAAGTGAGGAGGAAAGGGAAGAAAAAAGTAAAAGTACATTTAATTGACAAAAAAAAATGAGAAGCTATTTGCTGATGATAGTGTATATAGTAATATCTTTGTCTTGACTGATATGCATGGTATTCATGCTGAGAAAGAAATGTACACTCTAAAGAGACATGTGATAAAATAATAAAATAAATTCTGTAAAAAAGAATTTACTTATTTTACGTTTGTATTTTGTTGTTGTTGTTTCTGTTTTGTTTTTCATTTTGTTTTGTTTTGTTGTTGTTGTTGTTTTTTTAAAGAGCGATTTTTCCTGTAGGGCCCATACACTCACTGGAGGGACAGAAAAAGACATAGAGACAGAAAGCAAGAAATAACCCCCTGGGGAGATGGCCACACTGTAATCCCTTCTCCTCCATTCTCCTCTCAGAATCTTGGGAACACACAGACATGAACCGGGAGTGAGTTTTAAGCTGCCGGGTCTGGGATTCGAACTGTGATCAACTACATGGGAGTCCAGTGACATAACCCCTTTCCTACGTGGTGGCTTTGAACATTTACACAGTGGGGAAAATTCTGTAGGTCATGAGTTCCCTTAGACAATGGCAAATCTTAACATGGGCCTGTGTACAAAACACGTCAAAGCCTTGGAAATGGGCATAAGTGATTAGCTGGGGTACTTTCAGCGGAATGCAAAGCACTGGTTTCTGGGCCCTCCTAGGGCCATCTTTCTGTATAGGTAAGCCTCTTCCATTGTCTTTGACTGACTAGGCTACTCTACCAGTCTATAATGGACAGCACTTAACTCGTAGAAAACTGGCAACTACATTACTGTTTCCTGTCCGTTCCAATGTAAAAGATGCAGCTGTGCTGTGGGATGGTAGGGTCCACTGTCAGTAAAATAATTTACCAGAGAAAAAAATGTGAGCATGGGTAGAAGTTACGTATATTAGAGCTTGGGCCAGGGTGATACCGGTTTGCAGGTTCTCACCTCCTGGCAGGGAGATGTCTTCTTATGGCCTCAACCATAGGGTCAGAGTAAGGATAAACTCTGTAAATTCTATTCTGTCCAGATTTGGGGATCAGGGCTGGTCCTTTCTTGGGAATATAGAGCATCTCTCAGTCACAGAGATCGTTAGAAGTGTCAACAGAGGCCGTGTCCGGAACTTCTGATTCCCTTAATGCAAACACTTATCTTGGGGGCTTTATCCTGGGTCTTTTTATTAACCTGAGTAAGTTTACTAATTTCCTGAGGTAAGGCTCACCTGTGGCCCTCTTTGTTAACACTTGCTTACCTATGTTCTTAGGAATCCACCACATTTCGCCAGTATCATATCAGCAAAGACGAATCATTGACAGGGCCATTGCATTTTGCTAAACGGTGGGGTCAGAGGGAGCGAACTGGTTGGCTTGGCTGATGGGCCAGAATATTTTTAAGTGTGGAGAGTGGCCAATCGGAGAAAACATGTGACTTTTAGAAGCATGCAGAAATGCACTTCGATGAGCTACATTAGAAATGCCTGAGAGCATTTACATATGAAAACGCTATCTGCCTATTGTTGTTGATACATTGACTGATACTGCAAGGCAGTACCAGGCTAAAGGAAGCCACATGTGTTTATCAGATTTTTTTATCCCAAAAAGATCAGAGAAATTACATGGCACCAGTTCTTTTTCACATCTTCAGACAATTTACATCCAAAAACAAGTGGCTTTGCATTCCATTGCCTCTTATCCCATTTTCTGCCCTTTAAAAGAATAAACCTGAGGCTGGCTCCAGACCATGACTCTCTCCACCAGAGAAGTCAGGCCCACCGGATCCTCGCTTTTCCATACTTGTGTGTCCCTGTGTTTATCTCTAATCCACAGCTTTCCCCACTCAGAAAAGCGTGTTCAGTCAAGCAGGTCCCGGCAAGTGGCACCTGAAAGTGTGGCCTGAGTATGGGGAAAGA
>NW_006208290.1:11374-14858 GCF_000334495.1 Tupaia belangeri chinensis
GTCAGGCAAGTGGACACTCCTTGAAGCTGGCCGGATGTTACTGAGTACGGTGAGGATCCTATAGCGTGAAATAAAGAATACAGGGTAGAAGAAAGATATACCAGAGTCGAAGAAAGAGATACCCGAGTACAAGAAAGAGATATCAGAATAAAGAGATATCAGAGTAAAATAAGTGGATAATAGAGCAAGAGAAGGAGTGGATTCGATTGTTGTCGAGTGTAAAACATGGGGACATAGTTGTCTAAAGAGAGAGAGAGAGACGTATGTTCAAATGTTGTCTTATATGTTAAAAGCTAGGGGCAATAAAGATACTATCAAGCAGTTACATCGGCTCCTAAATTTTGTACAGGAAACATGCGCTTGGTTTCCAGAGCAAGGAACAGTTTATGAGTAGACCTGGGAGAAGGTCGGAGAACAGATCGGGGAGCGATACACATCAGAGGGTCCTAGCAGGATTCCCATTTTTGCCTTCTTCCTGTGGAATTTAATTAAGGAGTGCTTGAGACAAAACCCTCCAGAATAAAACCTGAGCTGGTTTAGTAACTCCACTGACAAACACTCCAGAGGGCTATACCTCCCTCCTACCTACGAGATCAGTCTGAGTCTGTAACTAAAGAGAAGGATAAAGAGGTAATACCTGGTTAAGAAGAAGACAGTCTTTTGAAGTTAGACAGACTTGAGATTGCAGATTCCAAAGCAATTAGGCAGGGCAGGAGGAGAACTGAGCTGCTGCCCTTTGGCCTAGAGCTCCCTGCTGTGACTTGCTGCTTCCCAGTCAAAACTTACTTGCATATCAAATGGCTCTAGCACAGAAAGAACAACTCCTCCTTTAACCTCCCTCCAGAGAGCTTGGCATTCTGCAGGTGGATAGAGGAGAGGATACTTTGGGATTTAAATTATGCCCTGTTATAGAGACTCCTGATCCTGACAATCCAGGACAAAATCGGCATCAGCATGAGCTGATATCCTTTCAAACTCTAAAAGAATGAAAAACGGCTTGTATGCAATATGGTCCCACGGCACCGGCACCGGCACCGAATACAACTGCAGTATTAGAGACAGCTACACAATCTGTGTTTACCCCTAATGATGGGCAGGTGTTAGGCAAGGCAAGCTTCTTGGGAGGAGATTATCTTTTGTGGAAATCTGACTGGTTTGAGGAAGCCCAAGAGTCGGCCAATAGGAATCAACAACAGGGAATACCTATCACATTTGAAATGTTGACTGGAACGAGAGAGCATGCTGATAATGGCACACAAATTGGATATACTCCACATGCATATCAGCAGATTAACAGTATATGCTTGAAATGCTGGAAAAGGCTTCCAGGTCAGGCTTGAGGGACAGGTAGTTTGATCAGTGTATATGACAGGGACCTAGTGAGTTATATCAAGTTTTTATTTCCCTCTTGACACAAGCCATATCCCGAGCGGCCTCTGATCAGGCGGGACTAATTTTGTTAAAACAAAAATTGGCCTTTCATTTTTTTAAGAATTATTTTATTTAACTTTATTTATTTATTTAAATTTGACCAGAGAGGGACAGAACAAGAGAGAGACAGATAGGAAAAGAGAGAAAGTAAACCGCCAGGTCTGGGACTCGAACCGTCGTCGGCCATGTGGGAGTCCTCCGCCCTTCACCACCGTGCCATCTGCTGGCCCCCAACAATTGACCTTTGTAAATGCTAATGCCTCTTGGAAAACAGCTATTGCTACACACACACACACACACACACACACGCACATACACACACACACACACACACACACACACACACACACACAAATGGGACAGTGGATGATTTCATTAGAATTTGTCAGGACTTTGGGGAACCGCAAATTCAGGGTATGGCTTTAACAGCTACCTTAAAGGAAGTAATGCAACAGGAATCAAAGGGTAATTGTTTCAATTGCGACAGGCCAGGACATAAGACATGTGACTGTTGATACCCAAAACAATCAAGGGGGCATACTGCTAGAGAACCAAAAGGCCTGATATCTGCAGCCACACAGGTCTCCAGAATGTGTTCTAGATGCCAGAGAGGAAGGCATTGGGTTAATAAATGTAGATCCAAAACAGATACAGATGGGAGGCCGCTAGGCCCCCCGGAATACGGGACAAAGGGCCAGCCCTGGCCCCGTTAAACAGTAGGGGCACTCTGGACATTTTGTCAAGGGATGCAGGACCATCGAGTCAGTCAGAGGTTTCTGGCAGGCCATGAACAATCAGATCTCTGTAGGGTAACCCCAGGTAGCACAGGACTGGATCTCGGCCCCACCCCCCAGGAGGGTATTAACACCTGAAACGGGTCTGCAGGTGATTCCTACCAGAGTTTATGGGCCTTTGCCACACAGTACAGAGGGACTGATTTTAGGAAGAAGTATGCCATTAAAAGGATTAGTAGTGACCCCTGGTGTTAATAGGTGCATATTATTCTGGAGAAATTAAGGTTATAGTTTCTACCTCTCACATTATTCAGCTTCTTGGATCTGACCACATAGCCTAGCTTATGCTGCTACTGGCAGTTTTACAAGGGCGATTATTAACCACAGAGCCCAGAGGACAATGAGGGTTTGGGTCCACAGATCAGGCCTACCTTCTACAGGCTATACAAAAACCTCGGCCAATGTATCCTCTAACCATACAAGGAAGAAAGTTTCAGGGACTTTTAGACACTGGTGCTGATGTTTCCATTATAGCCCAAAAATATTGGCCCCAAAATTGGCCTTGTGAATTTACTATTTCCACATTAGAATGGGTAGGATATGTTAAATCACCGCCAAAGAGTTCTGCTATGCTTACATGGACAGATCAAGACAGTTTCAACCTAATGCTTTAATCTACTGTACCCTTGAATGTATGGGAATGATACATACTTCATAAGATGGGATTACATCTATATAGTTCTTCCTCACCTGTAACAGAATTAGTACTTAATCAAGGCCTTTTACCATCACAGGATTGGAAAAGGCCCGCCCAAGACCGACATTCTTCTATTCCAGCTCTCCGAAATTTAGACAGAAAAGAAAAAGAGCATTCTGGGACGAATTTCAGAAAGGAGCCTTGGTAAATCCCCCAACTATTCGGACTGTGGCTCCAACAAAATGGCTTTCAGAGGAGCCTGTCTGGGTTGACCAATGGGCCCTAACTGGGGAAAAAGTGGAGGCAGCTAAGTTGTTTGTTTACAAACAATTAAAACTGGGACACATTGAGCCTTCTTTTAGTCCTTGGAATTCTCCCATTTCTGTCATTCGAAAGAAATCAGGGAAATGGAGGTTGTTGCAGGACCCGAGAAAAGTTATTGCCACCATGCAAACAATGGGACCCTCACAACCTGGCCTTCCTAGTCCCAGTGCTATTCCCTTCGACTTCCATTTAATTGTGTTAGATCTTAAAGACTGTTTCTATACTATTCCCTTACATCCTAATGACTGCAAACATTGTGGCTTTTCTTTACCCTCCCCTCACCACACGGAAACTTCAG
>NW_006208290.1:14910-19261 GCF_000334495.1 Tupaia belangeri chinensis
ACACACACACACACACACACACACGCACATACACACACACACACACACACACACACACACACACACACAAATGGGACAGTGGATGATTTCATTAGAATTTGTCAGGACTTTGGGGAACCGCAAATTCAGGGTATGGCTTTAACAGCTACCTTAAAGGAAGTAATGCAACAGGAATCAAAGGGTAATTGTTTCAATTGCGACAGGCCAGGACATAAGACATGTGACTGTTGATACCCAAAACAATCAAGGGGGCATACTGCTAGAGAACCAAAAGGCCTGATATCTGCAGCCACACAGGTCTCCAGAATGTGTTCTAGATGCCAGAGAGGAAGGCATTGGGTTAATAAATGTAGATCCAAAACAGATACAGATGGGAGGCCGCTAGGCCCCCCGGAATACGGGACAAAGGGCCAGCCCTGGCCCCGTTAAACAGTAGGGGCACTCTGGACATTTTGTCAAGGGATGCAGGACCATCGAGTCAGTCAGAGGTTTCTGGCAGGCCATGAACAATCAGATCTCTGTAGGGTAACCCCAGGTAGCACAGGACTGGATCTCGGCCCCACCCCCCAGGAGGGTATTAACACCTGAAACGGGTCTGCAGGTGATTCCTACCAGAGTTTATGGGCCTTTGCCACACAGTACAGAGGGACTGATTTTAGGAAGAAGTATGCCATTAAAAGGATTAGTAGTGACCCCTGGTGTTAATAGGTGCATATTATTCTGGAGAAATTAAGGTTATAGTTTCTACCTCTCACATTATTCAGCTTCTTGGATCTGACCACATAGCCTAGCTTATGCTGCTACTGGCAGTTTTACAAGGGCGATTATTAACCACAGAGCCCAGAGGACAATGAGGGTTTGGGTCCACAGATCAGGCCTACCTTCTACAGGCTATACAAAAACCTCGGCCAATGTATCCTCTAACCATACAAGGAAGAAAGTTTCAGGGACTTTTAGACACTGGTGCTGATGTTTCCATTATAGCCCAAAAATATTGGCCCCAAAATTGGCCTTGTGAATTTACTATTTCCACATTAGAATGGGTAGGATATGTTAAATCACCGCCAAAGAGTTCTGCTATGCTTACATGGACAGATCAAGACAGTTTCAACCTAATGCTTTAATCTACTGTACCCTTGAATGTATGGGAATGATACATACTTCATAAGATGGGATTACATCTATATAGTTCTTCCTCACCTGTAACAGAATTAGTACTTAATCAAGGCCTTTTACCATCACAGGATTGGAAAAGGCCCGCCCAAGACCGACATTCTTCTATTCCAGCTCTCCGAAATTTAGACAGAAAAGAAAAAGAGCATTCTGGGACGAATTTCAGAAAGGAGCCTTGGTAAATCCCCCAACTATTCGGACTGTGGCTCCAACAAAATGGCTTTCAGAGGAGCCTGTCTGGGTTGACCAATGGGCCCTAACTGGGGAAAAAGTGGAGGCAGCTAAGTTGTTTGTTTACAAACAATTAAAACTGGGACACATTGAGCCTTCTTTTAGTCCTTGGAATTCTCCCATTTCTGTCATTCGAAAGAAATCAGGGAAATGGAGGTTGTTGCAGGACCCGAGAAAAGTTATTGCCACCATGCAAACAATGGGACCCTCACAACCTGGCCTTCCTAGTCCCAGTGCTATTCCCTTCGACTTCCATTTAATTGTGTTAGATCTTAAAGACTGTTTCTATACTATTCCCTTACATCCTAATGACTGCAAACATTGTGGCTTCTCTGTCCCTTCCACTAACCACAGGGAACCTTCAGCTAGGTTCCAATGGAAAGTGCTACCTCAGGGCATGGCCAACAGCGCCACCTTATGTCAGCATTTTGTTGGTGCAGCCTTACAAGGTATTTGACAGCAATATCCTGCTTGTTACATCATTCATTACATGGGTGACATTCTTTTAGCATCCGCTGACCCAGAAGAGAGGTATTGAAATTATTCACAGACACTGAGTTGAGGCTAAAACAATGGGGATTGGTGGTAGTCCCTGAAAAGGTGCAGCAAATGACTCCTTTTAATTACCACTAATGACACATTATTTCTAACAAATTCGTCCTCGAAAGGTTGCAACTTTGATTGGACACCCTAAGAATATGAAATCATTTTCCCAAATTATTAGGAGTTGTAAACTGGCTACGGCCCAGTTTAAAGCTTACCACTGGTCAATTGCAACCACTTTTTGACATTTTGAAAGGACATCCTCATCCTATTTCTCCTTGACAGCTCACCCTCGAAGGTAGGGCAGCTCTTGAATTAGCAGAGTTAGCTGTACAGAATGCCGGTCTGTCCACAAGTGAACAAAGACTTACCTATAACCGTCTTAAATTTTCCTACCTCACATACACCCACGGGAGCCATCTGGCAACCTCAGGGAGTCCTTGAATGGTTACATCTTCAGTCATCTTCTGCACGGTCCCTTACTCCATTTCCCAGAGCAGTAGCCACACTAATTATTAAAGGGAGAACACGCGCCATTCAACGACTGGGACAAGAGCCACAATCTATCATAGTTCATAGTTCCTTTCTCCAAAGAACAGCAACACACACAGTGGGAGCTAGATCCTGATTGGCAAATGGCTTTAGCTAATCTCCCTGGCCAGACTGATTGTCATTACCCTTCTGATCCTACCATACAGTTGGCCTGCAACACTTCTTTTGTTTTCCCTAAAGTAATTTCATCTGAGCCCATTCCAAAAGCTATAGTAGAATTTACTGACGGTTCAAGCAATGGGCACGCAGGATATTGAGCAAAACGAAAGTTATATATGACCCACCTTGTTCCACACAGCGTGTAGAACTTTGCGCTGCAGAAGCCGTGTTAATAGACTTTCAGCATCAGCCTTTAAACTTTTATTCTGACAGTCTTTATGTGGTTTCTGTTATTTAAACACACACACACACACACACACACACACACACACACAAAACTTGAAACTGCTATTCTTGGAAACATTTCACACACATAAAAAGCCTTTTCCATACCTTTTCTATAATCCAAGATTTAGTACGTAGACAAAAGTGCCCACTTTTCATTTGCCACGTTAGATCACCAGCCTCCCTGGTGCTCTTACATTTGGTAACCACCAACCTGATATACAGCTCATTGCTGTTGTTTCAGACAGCAGCAAAAAAAGGTTTCACTTCGATTGGACACCCTAAGGATATGCAACACAGGCACAGCAATCACATAACCTTTTTCACCAAAATGCTGCTGCTCTGTGCAAACAATTTTGTATCACTGGACAACAGCACGTGACATGGTTAAAAATTGTCCAAAGTGTGTTCCTTTCCTGCCTTCTCTTCCTATGGGAGTTAACCCCAGGGGTCTGGCCCCCAGTCACATTTGGCAGATGGATGTAACCCATTATGCCCTGTTTGGGCGACAGTGTTACATACATGTTACTGTCGATGCCTTTTCTGGTTTTGTCTTTGCTTCTCCCCTGACATGAGAAGCAGCCAAACATGTTATTGCCACTGCCTTGCAGCACTGGCAGTGATGGGGAAAACCGAAACTATATAAAGACCAATAATGGTCCAGCTTATACTAGCAAGTCATTTCAACAATTTTGTGATGCTTTCCACGTTCTCGATAATACAGGCATCCCTTACAATCTACAAAGGCAAGCAGCAGTGGAAAGGACCATCCAGCGTTTGAAAATGCATTCAGAAAAAGAAAAATGGGGAGATGCAGCAATCCTTAAAACTCCTCATGCAAGATTTCCTCTTGCTTTATATACTTTGAATTTTTAAAATTTCACATCAGAGGGCCTCAAAGCTCCAGAAATCCACTATCAAGGGATAGAAGAGGCTAAACCTCGATATGCAGAATGGAAAGATCTTAGTTCAGGAGAATGGAAAGGTCCTGACCCAGTGTTAGCATGAGGTCGAGGGTATGCTTGCATTTTTCCAGAATCATCACCCAGGCCAGTGTGGGTTCCTGCAAAACTCATGAGACCACTGAGTGATGGAACACCCCGAGGGCAAACCGATGAAACAGATTCAGAAGAAGATGCAAGACCTGAATCTGGACAAAGTACCCAAAAAGGCGAAGAAAAGAATGAGAACAACAAAATTGACGTCAAAGGCTCAGCCCCCTACATGGGGACAGATTAAACATCTCACTCAAAGAGCCAAACAGTTTATAAAAGAGCAGGGAGCATCGGTTACGGCTCCCCTACTACTGCTGGCTATGCTAAGTGTTGTAGCCACTCAGGTGAGTGCACCCCCCAGTACACATCAAAGTAAGACTTATCGGGCATATGTTCCAGATCCTCCCGTGTTACATCCAGTCACTTGGACGGATACAGAAAGTAGAGTATTCACAAATGATTCACATCAACTA
>NW_006208290.1:19274-43364 GCF_000334495.1 Tupaia belangeri chinensis
GCTGATGGCCTTAACAATCACTGGGTAAAATTGAACTCTTCAGCTATTACTGATTCGCCCCCTATTTGAATTTCCTCCACACAAGACTCTCGTGTGTGCATTGTTCGAGGGATGAAAAGAGCCCACGTACAATTCTATAATGAGACCCACACACGTTGGTATACATTCCTTTTGCAACATACCACCTTTAAATTGAATCCTTTTCTAACATTACTATTTTTCCACTTCATGCCCAGTCTCGTCATTCCAATTCTGATTTAGTTTCAGAAAACTGTAACCCTCCCTAGATTTCACGTTACTACAATTCACCGGTGAAAGTTACCTCTCACAGCGCACTAAACTTTTTGACTGGTCTTGTTCCACACAGCCTATTACAGGTGTATTTGTTTCTAGTATTTTAACGGCCCCTGAGAGCCACCAACAAAGAGAGCTTTGGAAAATAGTCATGGCTCTTGACCACTCCAAAGTCTTATGCAGTGGGGACTCAGTTTCCCACCTGGACTTATAACATTGTCTTCCAAAGCCTTATGCCATGATAACTGGAATTCTAAATTTTACGTATCGGGGATGACAAGATAAAAAAAATAGGTCGCACTGACTGTAGTCTTACAAAATGTGTAAGCAGTTAGCATTTCGGTCAAGATATGTTAGTATTATGCCATCCCTCATATGTGGCGGTGCCAGTAACAATTTCTGTCCCTTGGTATGATGACGCTGGATGTCAAGTGTTACACGATATTCATAGCTAGACCCAAAAGATTTTGGGGAGCAGGCATTTTTGGAGTTCTCACTGCAATCACTTTGATTGCCTCCCTGGCAACGTCAGCGGTCGCTTTAAGTCAACAAACACACGCCGTCACTTTAGTCAATACTCTCACTCGTAATACTTCTCATACAATGGGGACCCAGTTAGATATTGATGAATGTATTGCTGTCTGTTTGAGAGAGCTTGAAACTAGTGTAGACAGCTTAGGAGAGCAGGTGTTTAAAATGCAGTTACAAAGGGAACCAGCAGTTAGCGTAATGGCTATGTCGCTGGACTCCCACGTAATCGACCGCGGTTCGTGTCCCGGACCCGGTGGCTTTAAACTCACGCCGGGCGCGTGTGCATGCGTGCCCAAGATCCCGAGAGGAGAATGGAGGAGAAGGGATTGCGGCGTGACCATCCCCCCTGGGGGGTGATTTCTCGCTTTCTGTCTCTATGTCTCTCTCTGTCTGTCTGGCGAGCGCATGCGCCCTACAGTGAAAATCTCTCAAAAAAAAAATGCAGTCACAAAGTCACTTGAGATGCCATACATTATTTCCACATACCTGTGTAACTCCTTTGCCATATAATGACACACATTGGAACTGGGCTTCTACACAGAACCATCTCCATGGGGTATGGTCTTCCAACACTATTTCCGTAGATATGGAAGATCTTCATAAGCAGACCATAGATATACAAAATAGGTTTCTAACTTCGTTTGATCCTTCTGATTTAGCCTCTAACACTTTGGATCAGCTTAAAGGCACTACTCTTTTTTTTCTTTTAAACATGCATCACCACTCCTTATGATATTTATTGGGAATAATTGTGTCAAAATCTTGCTTATGATTGTTTTTCTACTAGTCTGCAGAATCACCCGGCAAGAGCTCCATGCGGCAGTCATCGAGCTCCACAGATTCAAATTAGAAAACAGAAAAAGGGGGATGTGTGGAGAGCACCCAATGTGAGAAAACATGTGACCTTTAGATGTATGCAGAAACGCACTTCCTTGAGCTACAGTAGCAATGGTTATGAGAGCATTTACATATGAAAATGCTATCTGTCTGTTGTTGGTGGCTATCTCCCTGTTGTTATTGATACACTGACCAATATTGCAAGGCAGTACCAGGCTAAAGGAAGCCACGTGTGTTTATCAGATGTTGCCCCAAAAAGATCCGAGAAATTACATGGCACCAGTCCTTTTTCACATCTTCAGAGGATTTATATCCCAAAACAATTGGCTTTGCATTTCATGTCCTCTTACCGCATTTTCTGCCCTTTAAGAGAATAAACCTGAGGCTTGCTCCAGACCATGGCTTTCTCCACTGGAGAAGTCGGGCCCACCCGATCCTCGCTTTTCTGTACTTGTGAGTCTTTGTGTGTTTGTTGTTAAAATTTATTTCTAATCCACAGCCTTCCCTACTCAGAAAAGCGTGTTCAGCCAAGCAGGTCCCGACATTTAAGGAAAGTGGAATTGTGGGAAGGTAGATGTTGTTTTTGTGAGTGAGGTGAGGGCAGTGTCAGGGCTGGAGGGTATGGGCTGAAAACTTTGCTGTGGTATCAGTTTAAGGGGGAATTGTTGTAATCTGGAAGACGCAAAGCTTACAAGATAGTTAAGTATACATGGTTTGAATAATGATAGGATGCCGGTGCCCACTAATGGTCCCAACAAGGGGAGATCCCAGGAGAGCCACGACCAGGTGGATTCCCATGGGAAACATCCGTTAGTGGCCCGTTCACGGAGATGGGTGGCTGGTCTCGGTGAGTTTCAATCGTCCTGTCAGTGATACCTTGAAGGATACCAGATCGGTTGGCATAGAAACAGCACTGTTCCTTTAGCTATCAGGACTTTCTATTTATACACTTCTTTTTTTTTTTTTTTTTTTTAGTTTTTAAAAAATGTTTTATTATGGGAAGATCTCAAACCTATACAAAATAGATGAAATAAGATGAGTACGACAAAGCTTTCAATATGCATATAACCCATATTCAACAATGATCAACTCAGCTATTTTTTTTAAATACCCCTTAACTATGCTACCACCAAGTACTCTAAGGAAGATTCTAAGAGGATTACATTGAATCTATATAATTTCATCTGTAAATACTTCAATATGCATCTCTAAAAATATGACTCCTATAAAATATGAACAATATCATTATCATACCTAAAGCCATACTGTAACTCCTTAATATCAATGAATACTCGAGTCAATGTTCATAGCTCCTTGCTTGTCATATATATATATATGTATACACACACACACACACACACACACACATATGTATATTATATAGACGTCAGTTTTCTTGTTTGAATCCACATAAGGTCCATACATTGTGATTAGTTTATACTTTTTTATCTCTTTTTTATGCCTTGTGAATTTTCGTAGAAGAAACAAGGTGGTTTGTTCTGTCATTTCCCAAAGTCTTGGTCAGCTGCAGGTTTGTGTTTTCTTCTTGAGAGGACTTCCTGGGTGGTGAGCATGCTTCTTCAGGAGACGCATGGCGTGTATTGTTTTTCCTTAAAGTTACCAGTCATCAGTGTTCACTATTTGGTCCGTTTTACAGGAGCATCCTATTTACATACTTCTTAGTCTTCTCCATAGCAAGTAATCTTGGAACTGTGGGTCACAAAAACTTTAAAGTCATAATTAATAATTAATGATTGTAGTTCATTGCAATGATGATGCAATAGACAAATTTAATTATTGTGATCTTATACAGTACATGAAATAGCAACCAGACTCATAACTGATGGTATCCCACGAGTACTCTTAGACTTCTGAAAGTTCTGTAGGGAACCAGCTGTTAGCGTAATGGCTATGTCGCTGGACTCCCACGTAGTCAACCGCGGTTCGCGTCCCGGACCCGGTGGCTTAAAACTCATGCTGGGCGCGTGTGCATGCGTGCCCAAGATCCCGAGAGGAGAAGGGAGGAGAAGGGATTGCGGCGTGACCATCCCCCCCCGGGGGGTGATTTCTCGCTTTCTGTCTCTCTGTCTCTCTCTGTCTGTCTGGCGAGTGCACGCGCCCTATAGCGAAAACCTCTCCAAAAATAAATAAATAAATAAATAAAAGTTCTGTATAGCCTTTAGAATACTTTTATTATCAGGGCTGGACCGTGGTTCAAATCTCGGAATTGGCGGCTTGCTTTCTCAATCCTCCCCCCCACCATCTGTCTCTCTCTGGTCAAATTAGAATAGATAAATTAATTAAAATAAAGTTAAATAAAAATAATTCTTTTAAAAAAGAATACTTCTATTATCAAAACTTTAAATTTTATTAATTTCCATACTTTTTCCTTATTCTCTTTGTTTTTTTGTTTTGTTTTGTTTTGATTGATTGATTGATTGATTTAGAGGATTTTGCTATAGGGCGCGTGTGCTCTCAAGAAAGACAGAGCTAGATAGAGAGACAGAAAGCGAGAAATCACCCCCCCCCCGGGGGGGGGGAGGGCCACGCTGCAATCCCTTCTCCTCCGTTCTCCTCTCAGGATCCTGGACACACATGCACACACGCCTGGCTTGAGTTTAAGTCACCGGTTCTGGGACTCAAACTGCGGCCGACTACATGGGAGTCCAGCGACATAGCCATTATGCTAACTGCTGGTCCCCCTTATTCCCTTCTAATGTAGCTCAAGCCTTCGATGACACACTTTAGGCTTTTAGTATTTGATCATTCTCCCTCTCTCTCCCTTTCTCTATCTTTTGTTTTCCTTTTGAAAAATTTTCAAGGTAATCTGGCCATTTTACCTTAAGACTAAAACTATACCACACAACATTTCTTTCTGTACCAAAACTTTTCCTTTTCACCTGCCTTACCAAAATGTATCTTTATACCATCAACCTTTTATCTATTTCTCTCTTTCTTGCTCATTAACATTCCTTTATTCTTTTGACTTTACATAATTTTTTTTTACATGTTCACTTTTGGAAACTACCTTAACCCCTGATTAGATAAAAATTCTTATTTTTGAAAGAACACAATTGTATCTATGGCTTGAAGGGTTACGTGAGGTTCATCCGATGAGATTTTCAGATGTTTAAGGGGAGTCACTGAGCTCTCAGTCCCCATCGATCTTCAATTCCAGAGGCCATCATTGACTCAGGAGTTCCCAGGTTCCTTTCAGAGCTTGGGGCATTCCCGTTTCCAGCGGTGAACTCCTCCACATTGGGGACAAGGCCCCAGTGAGGGACGGGAGGATGCCAGTTGTGGGCATTGACTATATTATTGCCTAGACGCTCTGCACTAGGAACATCTAACGTCTCCTTGAAGCAGAGGCTCTGATCTGGGCTTCCTAGATCCTGCCCTCGGTTGAGACTTAAACTTCCAGCCTTCAGGGTTACGCTGAGTGACTCTGGGCCTTTTTGTTTGTCTTTTGAAGTAAAGTCAAAGGTTCAGGAAATTGTCAGAATTCATTATTGTACCTCTCTGAGTCATCTGAGAGATTTTCTAGGTCTGTTCTGATTTATGAGAGATCTTGTCTCGTACTGAGAAGAGGAACTGAACTCGAATGGGTCCTGCTGATCTCCTTAACCCTTATAAGGAGCAGAGCTCAGGGAGTGGGCTCTTGGTCCTAGAATGAGACAATACGAGATCTCGGGTAGTGAAGGGCAGGGTATACTGAAGGGGGTGTTGGTAACACCCCCATTTCGTTGCTCTGCAAGGGGAGGCTGGACAGTCTCTGCCTGGTAGCACTCAGGGCTATGAGGGAGTGCCTCCTCAGCAAACAGATGAGTAATAGCCAGGAGGGAAGGGCCTAGTTTGTAGGTCCTACAAAAAATTTGCCTTTTCAGTGACAGAAGAGCTCAAGCCAAGAGTGGAGTTATAGTTTACATCTGTACGTATTTATTTATTTATTTATTTAAGCCTTCTGGCCACCTAATTTGTTCTGTGGATAGGCCATAATGGCTGGGTGTCAAACCAGTCCCAGTTCCCGAGAATGCAGGAAAATGGAGAGTCCCAAGAGGTAGAAGTTTGATCGCCCCCGTGGAAGAAAAAATAGGGGGGGTGTGCCGGAAGGCAGGAAAGGTGAAGACAGGCAGGAGCTCAGGCCTTAACCTCTCTTGCCCTGTGTTCTGGCACCATCTCTGTCAGGTCCTTAGGCAGGATTTCCTCAGTCCCAGTTTCCCATGCTGAGGCCTAACTAAATTTAGTTCTGGGACTTACACTCTAGGAACACCTGGATCCCTGTCATATAAGGAGGTGGCTGGCCGGTCTATATTGTTTCTTTGCTGCTTAGTAAGCAAGAGCTCTGAGGGGAAAGTGGAGTACTCAAGCCTGGAAAGTGCATGGGAGGTATGGAAGTTTCTCTGAAGAGAATCTCCAGTGGGAGGGCCTTTAGAGAGGCTTCAATGAGTTCCCAGGTTTCTCTTTTCCATGGGGCATCTCACACCTCTGGAGGGACCATCAACCTTATAAACTTATATGCTGGAGTACAGATATTTGCATATCAACTAGAATTTTACTCTTAGCCACAGACAAAGACAAGGTACTAAGATTGGCAAGAGAAAAACGGCAAGTTACCTGCAAAGGCTATCCTATCAGGTTAACAGCAGAACTCTCATCGGAAACAATGTGAGGGAGAAAAGAATGGGAAAATATATTCAATGTGCTAAGGGAAAAGCAATTTCAACCAAGAATACTGTACCAACCAAGATTATCCTTCATGCGGGAAGAAAAGACAAGAACATTCTCAGATAAACAAAACCTCAAAGAATTTACCAACAGCAGACCAGATCTCCAAGACGTTCTCAAGGGAGGATTAAATACAGACACACAGAAATAAGAGTTCAAAAACTAAGAAAATGACCGAGTTAATCGTAGGGACAAGCCTGGCGTTGAATATTCCATCCCAGAATTTAATCGGGAAGATCAAACCACAACAGAAGATAGATATTAAGTACATGAGACTGAACTGGTGAAATAGCATTTTATGACTTTTGACTAAAACATAGAAGGGAAGTAAACTTTTTAAGCAACCTTAAACACTCTTAGCAAGCATTCTGCAGAGCAGAGAATTCCCCACATTTTAAGTATATAATTGCAGGTCTTTAAGTGATTTATCATTGACCACCCAACTTTTTTTTTTTAATTGATAAATAGTGTAAAGGCTGAAGACTTTAAAAGAACACATTATAATCTAGGCAGAAAAGTGGTTATCATTGCCTTATCCTAGAATTTTATAATCGTATTTACTTTTTTAATTTTTGGTCAGGTTTCTCTTAGTCTCCAGTTCATACTGGGGCCAAGAGGTACTATATGATAGCCTCATTTTCCCAGTGAGAGTATGCAAACCAGTAGGGAGTCCCATGGAACCAAAGGAAGATTTCCCATCTGGAAGGAGGGAAGCAGAAGAAAGATCCTGAGTTTCTTTTTGAACGTGTCCAGGATTATTAGCGCTATTAGGAGTCGTGGTCCCAAAATGGGGGCAATCCAGTGCTGGGGCAATAATGTAAGGTCAGAGGTCATAATTGAAGTTAAAAGGCCACCATAGGCCAAAAGTACTTCAGATGATCCCCCTGAAGGAAAAGGTTGGAAATTAAACCCCAGGAATAACCAAGAGAGGTGAAGGTATTAGGATAGTGAGGGAGGGCCTCCTGGAGGATGATGTAGAACAGCTGAAAATAGCCAATAGCTTGTCTGGGTTGAATTTGGACCACTTTGCAAGGAAGCAACCCAAAGGTGAGTCACGGGGAATGGAAAGTCCAGAAGCCATCATTGGGTTCACGAGAGTGGGGTAGAAAATGCAGGCCTCTCCCCTGGTCACTCCAGCACAATCTGTGTGACAGTAGTAAAATGGGTGGTCAGAGTCCTCAAAGGAGCTGTCTCAGGAGGATCTTAGCCCCTAAAGTAGCAGGACCATGTCATTTGTGATGGCCTGTGTAGCAGATTCCACTTCTCAACACCGTCCTGTTGAGGGGGGGAGTTTCTTTTGTGCAATGCTGTGATCTATATGCTGCTGATGGATAAGGATGTTCAGTTGCTTACTTCTTACAGATGTGATCTATTAGTTAAAAAAAAAAAAACTGTAATGAGACTTGACGAGGAGAAGGAGACCTTATCCATGTACACAGAACACATGCAGTTTCTTTCACACGACGATCTTCAGCCCAGACAGACGCAATCGCTGTATGGTTTGGTTCCTCTCAGAAATAAGAAAGAAAGAGAAAACCCTACATTGTCTTTCTTCCTGGAGACTCTAGCTCAAGAAATCACTATGTGCTTCCTGGGATGCACAGGTACAAGACCAGACTGGGACAGTCATGCCTGTATACAAAATAAAGGAACATTCTCAACGATTTCTCTGTCAAGAGTAAAGTAAAACAGATACCGCGAGGCACATTTTAGCTGTTATAGTTTGTCACCGACATAAAACAGTGAGGTAGTTCAACATGTTAGCTTGTAAACCAGTGAGTCATTCAGAAAGGTGGGTGAGGTTTGATTGCGACGCCACCACTTAGGCTGTCTGTGTCATTCAGTAATTTCCTTAGTTGCCCTGTTTCTTAGTCTCTTTCTCTGACAAACACACAAAATATCAGCATCTCTTCAATACAAAGGTTAATAGGAAGTCAACAATGTGCCTGTTTCTTCTGGGAGCTAAAGGTGTCGAAAATCCAAGGTGGTTCCTGGTCCTATTGAACCACACAAGGTCCGTCGGAGCATTAGGTTTCATTCTGGAAATGCTGGCCTCCTTAAATCATGAGCAAATAAAATATTTCTTTCAACATCGTCACACAGTACATGGGGAAGAGAAACGTGGTTTCTTGTGCACCCCCAATTCCAGAAGGAATCCAAAAAGATAACCAGTGAGTATGTATAAAGATACCTTCATCAATAGAAATTAAGGAACATATATGTGAGACTCATTCTATATATCATGTATGTTTATTGACAAAACAGAGGAAGAATCAGGGTCCAGGTGGTGGTGCAGTGGTGATGCACCTGCACCCACATGGTAAAGATCCAGGATTCATATCCTGGGACCTTCCTGAACATGCTGGACACTATGACCTGGGCTGGCTGAGCCTGGGAGTGGATTGCAGAGTGAGGGCCCTGATGTGGGTGCACTCCTGCCCCTTGCTCCCATGAAAACATTTTTAAAAAATAACTTGGGTAAGCCAGGTGGGGTGGTGTGTTCGTTAAGGCGGTGGATCCCATATGTCTGATGATGTGGTTAAAGTCTTGGACAAGGCATCTTGAGAAAAAAAAAAAAAGATAGAGAGAGAGAGAGAAAGAGAAAGAAAAACAAAAACCAGTGGGCAAGTGTGCATGTGTGCCCAGAGTCCTGAGAGAAAAATGAAAGAGAAGGTACTGCACAGTGGCCATCCCCCATAAGGGGGTTGATTTCTCTCTCTCTCTCTCTCTCTTTCTCTCTCTCTCTTTTCTCTCTCCAGTTAGTCCATGCACTACATAGCAAAAGCAAAACAACCACAGCAAAGAATAATGCAAAGTATATGACTGGCCAGAATGTGAAGAAACTGGCCCTGGGAGAAACTTGCTGCTATCTGGGATCACACAGGTGGGAAGTGGAGAACCCAGATCAGCACTGGCCTTTCCTAGTTACCAAAGTGAGCACTTGTGTCACTCCATTATTCATGACTTCCTTCTTGGCTTTCAATACTTGCTTTCTAACTGCCTCATGATTTCATTTTAAAATTTTAAGTCACTTCACTATTATTCTTTCTTTTACTCCAAAGATTATAAAATATGCATAAGTTTCAATGCCAGGACTTGTAAGCTGGTGTGCAACAGATCATGTACTTCCAGCCAACTATAGCTCCCTGTTCTATGTGTAGCCTTAGTTGAGTGAACAGAAAATTCCAGAAAACTTAGGCCAAGGAAGGGTATTTTCAAAATCTAATGACATTTAATCTTCATGTTACTCTTTTTCCAGATACAAGATCGTTTAAATATTTCATTCTTTAACATTCTTTTTCATACATTTTGACCTCACTCTCTATAATAACAGGTAATTAAATTATGTTGTTGTACTTAGTTTTGCTTTGTGTTAAATTTTCACTAGAGGGCATGAACACTCCCCAGAGGCTCAGAGAGAAAGAGAGAGGGAAAGTGAAAAAGCACCCCTCTCTCCCCAAAGGGACATGGCTGCTTCACAGTTCATTCCCCTCCACTCCCCTCCTGGGAATCTGGGCATGCACACACACACACGCCGGTGTAATTTTTAAGCCTTCAGGTCTAGGACTCAAACCGCGGTCACCCATGTGGGATCGAGTGCCTTAACCACTCCACAACCTGCTGGCCCAATTGTGACATTATTCTATTAATCATGCTTCATGTTATAATTGTATGCAAATGTATACATACCTCTAATATCCCATATAGTATCACAAACCTTTTCAAGATAAATGTAATATCTTCGCCCTCTTTTCTTACAAAGCATAGAGATAAAGACTGTCATTGGATATGCTACTCAAACTATTTGTCTGAATGGCAGGATGGCAGTAGAAACACATAGTGTATAGCCAGTAACAGAAAGAAAGCAATGACAGACATGTTCCACTCACTTAAACATAAAGCTGTGTGTGTGTGTGTGTGTGTGTGTGTGTGTAAGCATAAAGTGAAGTGGTATATCACTGAAACCCTCAGTACATGGACTATTTCAGTCACAAGTCATAGGGTATTTTTGTGTTACAGAATGTGTGTGTATGAGTGTGTGTGTGTGTGTGTGTGTGTGTGAGTGTGCATGTACGCGTGTGTGTTTGTAAAAGTGTGGAACAAATTGTTTTGCAAAAGATAAGGAATACTAACTGGGAAGCAGCATTTAGCGTAATGGCTATGTCGCTGGACTCCCACGTAGTTGACCGCGGTTCACGTCCCGGACCCGGTGGCTTAAAACTCACGCCGGGCGTGTGTGCGTGCGTGCCCAAGATCCCGAGAGGAGAATGGAGGAGAAGGGATTGCGGTGTGACCATCCCTCCTGGGGGGTGATTTCTCGCTTTCTGTCTCCATGTCTCTCTCTGTCTGTCTGGCGAGCGCATGTGCCCTGTAGCAAAAAAAAAGAAAAAAAAAATCTCTCCAAAAGAAAAAAAAAAAAAGATAAGGAATACTAACAGACACAATGGAAACACAAAACATCATTAGAGGACACTATGAGAGACTATATGCCGACAAACAAGAGAACTTGGAGGAGTTGGACAAATTCCTGGATGCATACCATCTACCAAGATTGAGTCAGGAGGACATAGAAAGCCTGAATACACCCATAACAAGTCAGGCGATTGAATCAGGAATAATCTCCCGACAAAGAAAAACCCAGGTCCTGATGGCTTCACTTCCGAATTCTACAAAACTTTTAAAGAAGAGTTAGCCCCCATTCTACTCAAATTATTTCTGAAGATCCACAAGAAAAGAATCCTCCCAAATTCATTTCATAAAGCCTTCATCATCTCATTCCCAAAACAGATAAAGACGTGACAAAAAAAAAAAAAAAAGGAAAAATATAGACCAATATCTCTGGTGAATATGGATGCAAAAATTCTCAACAAGATACTTTGAATCGTATCCGAAGGAAAGGATTATTCATCACAACCAGGTAGGCTTTATTTCAGGAATGCAAGGGTGGTTTAACATATGCAAGACCATAAACGAAATATACCATATTAACAGAAAGAAAGACCAAAACCACATAATCATTTCAATCGATGCAGAGAAAGCATTCAACAAAATACAACATCCCTTCATGATTAAGACTCTTAACAAAATTGGCATAGCAGGGTCATTTCTCAACACAGTAAAAGCTGTCCATGAAAAAACTATAGCTAACATCATACTGAATGGGGAAAGGCTAAAAGCTTTTCCACTAAAAACTGGTACTAGACAAGACTGTTCACTTTCTCCACTCCTTTTCAATATAGTGCTGGAAGTCTTAGCCAATGCAATCAGAAAAGAGAATGATATAAATGGCATTCAAACAGACAAAGAGTCGAAAATATCTTTATTTACAGATGACATGATGGTATCCTTAGAAGACCCAAAGGTATCCATGGAAAAAGAAAAAACTTCTTAAAATAATAAATGTATACAGTAAAGTGGCAGGATACAAAACCAGCATCCAAAAATCTATACCATTTGTGTGTATGAACAACTTGACCGAGGTAGAACTGAAGAAAGGAATCCCTTTTACGATCATCACGAAACGTACACGATAACTAGGGATAAACCTAAGGAACTCAAAGGCCTTTACAAAGAAAACTATGAAAAGCTTAAAAAAGACATTGAAAATGACAGAAAAAAGTGGAGGGACATCCCATGTTCCTGGAATGGAATAATTCATATAACAAAAATGGCAATTCTTAGCAATTCAACGTATAATTAATCACGAAAATTAATAAATATAAAAACTCACAAAAAATGGCACTGCTACCCAAATTAATCTACATATTTAATGCAATCCTATTCAAATTACCAGAGACATTCTTCACAGATCTAGAAAACCAAATATAGAATTTGTCTGAAATCATAAAGGACCTCATATTGCCAAAGCAATTCCGTGCTAGAAGAGTGCAGTGGGGGGGCATCTCACTCCCTGACCCCAAAATATACCATAGAACTGTGATAGTCAAAACTGCATGGTACTGGCACAAGAACAGACAGGTGGAATGGAATAGAGACCCCGGAAATAAACTCCAAAACATACAGCCGACTGATTTCTGAAAAAGGATACCAGTCAAATCCAGTGGGAAAAGAAAAACCTCCTTAGCAAATGGTGCTGGGAAAACTGGTATTCCCCTGCACAAAGATGAAACTGAATCCCCATCTCTCACCATTAACAAAAATCAACATGAAATGAATCAAAGATCTGAACTTAAGACCTCAAACTATGGAATGACTGGTAGAAAACACAGGGGCACGTCTGGGAAACTTCAGAGTAGGCAAAGACTTCTTAAATAAGACTCCCAAAGCTCTGGAAATAATCCCCCAAATAGACAAATGGATTATATCAGATTAAGACATCTCTGTACAGCAAAGGACACAGTAATTAGTGGAAATCGACTATCCTTGGAATGGGAGAGAATATTTTTGTAAACTATGTCTCAGATAAGGGACTGATAACCAAAATACGCAGGGAACTCAAGCGGCTTACCCGGAAAAGAGTGACTGAGCAAATTAAAAGGTGGGAAAATAAGCTGAACAAAAAAACTCTCTAAGGAAGACGTAGGAACGGCCAAGAAGCATATGAGAAAATGCTCCCCATCCCTCATCATAAATGAGGTGCAGATTAAAACCCCAGTGAGATAGCACCTAACCCCTGTCCGAATGGCAAAGTTTGGAAATACAAGAAATGATAGGTGTTGGCGGTCTTGTGGTAAAAGGGGAACTCTCCTACACTCTTGGTGGGAATGTAAATTGGTCCAGCCACTGTGGAGAACAATATGGAGGTTCCTGAAAGACCTACAAATAGAACTAGATTTGATCCAGCAATCCCACTCCTGGGTATCTACCCAAAGGACAGGAGAATGCTCAGTCAGAAAATCGCTTGCATGTCAATGTTTATTCCAGCATTTCTAAGACATGGAACCAACCCAAATGTCCACAAACAGATGAATGGATTGAAATAGTGTGGCACATATACCCTGAGGAATACTATTCAGCCATAAAATCAAGACCCTGGCATGCAATAGAAAGCCATTGAATATGGAAGATTTATTGCTGAATGAAGCAAGCCAGGCTATGAAAGAAAGATATTGTATGTCTCCACTTAATATATACCGACTATTTGCATTCTATGTTAGAGACTGAAAGATTATAGGACATGAAAAGCACTGAAAATAGTCATGGATGCTGAAGACAGTGTGGAAGGAGGGTGGGAGAAGGGATGAGTATAGGGAAGGAAATTAGGAAGGAAAAATAGACAAGTAAGACATTTGTGGGACACAAATGGTTTATTACCTGTGGATGATAATGCGTATAGTATTCTCAACTGGACTGGTCTGTGAAGTATTTCAGGTTGGGTAAATTCGCTTTACAACCCAAATGACGGATAGCGATTGAATGTTAGAAGAAGAAGAAGAAGAAGAAGAAGAAGAAGAAGAAGAAGAAGAAGAAGAAGAAGAAGAAGCAGAAGCAGCAGCAGCAGCAGAAGAAGAAGAAGAAGAAGAGAAAGAAGAGGAAGAAGAAGAAGAAGAAGAAGGAAATAATACACAAAATAATACAAATTTAAAAAGATAAGGTATACTATTTTAAACTCATTTTATCTGATCAAATGAATGCTCATTGAAAATGCTAAAAAAAAAAAAAGAGGTCAGAATGTTTATATACTTCCAGGTTTTCATTATTTTCAGGAATTATATCCTTGACTAAAAGTCTTTATTTTAAAATATTCTATAGCATATGTTAACGTACTTTAGTGTTCATATTGGTGTGTTTCCTAAAATGTGCAAAACATGTTAGTGTATTTTTATATATTCTGAAAATATGAATTCTACTTCTTTCTTAGATTAAAAAAAAACTAATGCATGTTTAATATAAATGAATACTAGGAAAAGGTCCTAAATAAATAATATTCCTGGACCCAGAGGCTTGAAAGTCATGCCAGGTATGTGTGCATGTGTGCCCAAAATCCTGAGAGGTGTATGGTGGGAAAGGGATTGCCATCTCCCTTGGGGAGGGGCTGGTGGGTTCTCTCACTTAGTTTTTCTCTCTCCCGCAAGTGCACGCACACTATAGCAAATTTTGCTCTTAAAAATTAGTAGTTTTCAGTTATTCAATTGATAGCCTCACTCCATAGAAGTGTTACTTTGGAAGCTACCTTCTCATAACCCTTTACCCAGTGGTTAATTAATACGGACCTCAAGGGAAGAAATAATAATAATAATAATAAAACCCCCAAGGTATGGAGTTCTTTCTAAAGAATGCTAAATAAGTGTGCGTTTCTTCATATGATGCTCATGAATATCGACAGCCATAGGCCAAAGTTCACTTGTTGTCATTTTTCTCATATCCACTTCAATGAAATTCCGAGCCATTGCCTTAGAGCTTCTTGCACTATGAAGCCTGTGAAATTTTATTGTTATCTGGACACAGTAATTCTTAGATATAAGCAGAAATGTAATTTCTTTATTATAAAAAGTGGGCAACTCATAATGATCCTATAGAATTGAAATGTGGCAGAATATGCTTCCCCAAAATGTACCACCTGTCATAGGATCATTTCAAACTAAAGGCACTTGAGAAATGGCAGATGGGGGAAAGGCATTCTTAATCTCTCCTTTCCTTCCTGAAAACCAAAGATTAAAAACTCCCATGTGAAAGAGTCCCTCCCTGTACCAGGAAAAGAAGAACATTTTTCACTGGGAGTCATGCTTGAAAGAATTCTGTACAAACAGACCTTGTTAAAAGAACTTTTATCTTCCCATGGCCTCCCCACATAATTTAGCTACTTTTTGACAATTGCCTCTTCTTGTTCAACCGAGTAGAACAAGCACTGCGATTCTGTCCCTTCTTTAGGCCTTCATTTACATCAGGGCTGCCATGTAACGTCGAATTTAAAGACAGGCTTATGATTTTCTCCTGCTAATCTGTTTTACTATCAATCTGTTTTGTTACCTGTTTAATGATCAGGCCTAGCTAAAAACTTTAAGAGTGTAGAGACAGTTTGCGTTTCCCCTATACATTAAACATACTTTGGCCATTCTGTCAGCTTGGTGACACTAGTGAATTTTAGAACTGTTTGGTATAATTAGAAGAAACTTTCGGTGAATTCTATGTCCGTCAACCAAATCCACTTTTGAGTGTCAAATGCTAACTAGGCTCTTCTTGCACAGGTGTCAGGCTATTTTAGCACACAGAAACGAGTGAATTGAATGAGTAACTGGTGACTCAGCTACTTTAAATCTCACCTCAGGAGGAGCTGACAGTCTCTCTCAAGTTACAGGGAGATCGGACCCAGCTTCTCCAATAAAAAGCTGTCTCAAACACAGACAAAGTTAAAAATACACACAAAACCACAATCACAGTGTTGGTACACCCCTGCCAGGCTTGCTGTAGATGCATGTATGCCACTCTTTTGGCTTTTAAGTATCCTCACAAATTGTTTCTACCTCAGAGGAAGCTTAGAGACCGTATCCTGGTAGTCATAGAAACCAGAATATCAATATAGCAATCAGTTTCACATTAGCTTTCATCAAAAACTGGGAAGGACGATTTAATCTCACAATCAATGCAATGAATGAATACATGAGTACAATATTGGAAGAGATCGTGATATTAATTCTCCAAAAATCACCATTGGAATTAAATGTAAGGATTATGAAACGTGTGCAAGTGAAGAGAACGATTCCTAATTATGACAGCTTTCCCATCAGACATGCCCAACATGGCCTTAGACTCTGTGGGAACACATCAGAACCTGAACTAACAGTTCCTTGTGCTGAAGAACACCTCAAAATCCAGATAGCCTCCACCCTAGCACAAACACTTCCTAGCTCCAAATGACGTGATTCACAGGATGAGCAAGTTCTTCCTTTATTTCACCTTATGGTCACCCTCAGAGTCAGAGCTTTGCATCACAGCTCAGTGGTACACATGTGCCTCACAAGGCTGGAATAAGTGAATGAATGAGGTAGAAAAGAATTTTGAATCTGGATATCAAGATGACTACTTTGGGACCAGCAGATGGTGCAATTGATGGTTAGTTACATCACTGGACTCCCACAGTCGACGGCGGTTCCAGTCCCGAGCCTGGGGGCTTAAAAGTCACACCGGGCATGTGTGCATGCGTGCCCAAAATCCCAAGGGGAAAATGGAGGAGAAGGGATTGCGGCATGGCCATCCCCTCTGTGGGATGGCCATCGCCCATCACAGCCTCTCCACTGAGTGCACAAGCCTTATAGCAAAAATCTCTCAGAAAAACACAAAAACATACAAACAGACAAAATGCAAGATGACTATTGATGCGCCAGAACCTGAGTAACTCAGGAGAATGAGATTTTTCCTTCCACCAGGATTTTTGTTGATAAAGAAGATGCTTAATTACAGCAGTCTCCAGGAGTGTAATGATGCTATGTCCAAGGACATTGGGTAATTTTGAAACAATTTTGGAGGAGAAAATTTAGTGACTATCAACCCTCCAGATACAGTATCATAGAAACAAGCCACAGAGGTTCTACCTGAGCTAAGGACACCGGTACATTTTTGGACAAATGTATACAAAGGTGGCAATATGAAGAAAATGATACGTTGACTTCTCTCTCTGGGACAAAATGGTGTGCACGCACTCTCTTTGCTCCTTCCGTATAAATACCATGGGGATAATTCAGCAAGACAAGCATGAAAGGACTCTGAAGGTGGAAGGAGCTAGCTGACAGGTCAGGGAACTCAAGACTTGAGAAAACACACCACTGTGAGCCCAACAGTGTAACACTGCTATTGTACTGCTAAAAGGAAATACCCGAGACTGGGTGATTTATGAGAAATAGAGATTACTTGGGCTCCTGATTCTGGAGACTGGCAAGTCCAAGGGCAGTGGCCTGGCATCTGACCATTCTCTGGTGCTGAGTTACTATATGACGGGAGAGGCAGACTCAGAGTGACAGAAAAAGAAGAAACAGACTTTATCCCTTCTTTTTGTCCCTGGCACGTTCTCAGTCAATCGGATGGTGCCAGCCCCCATTAAAGGTGTTTGTTCTTTGGCTCAGTCCAATGACACTCATACACCAATCTTGCCTGGCAAGGTGCCTGACTACAATGAAGGAATTTTCTCCTCTTAAACATCTCACCACCTCTCAATGCTGCTACGCTATTGTCAAATTAAAACCCATGAACCCTTGGGGGACAAACCATCATCTAAACCATAGCATTCTTCCCCTGGCCCACAGGTTCACGTCTTTTCTCCCATATGAAATGCAATCATGCTAATTCCAGTCTTCTCTAAAATCTTAATTTGTTCCAGCACCAACCCAAACGTCCAAGTCCTAATTCTCACATGAGATTCAGGCAAATTACTTAAAGAAAACACATTCGCAAATTCGGAGTTATAACGGTGGAGCCTTCATAGTGTAGAAACTCCCATTGCACAAAAGGAGAAGAGTAACATGCTCCAAGCAACTTCGAAGCCCAAGAGGGCAGTTACTAGTCCTTAAAGCTTGACGATCATCTCCTTTAACTCTATGTCTCATATCCCCCAATGGTCTTGCACCTGCGATGCCCTGGGAAGCCATGCCCCCATGACTTTGCTGGTCACAGCCCATGTGGCTCCTTGCACTTGGAGAGCAGTGCCTGTAACTTTTCCAAGCAGCCTTTGCATGCGGCTGCTGACCTTGCAGGCCAGACAGGCCTATAACCAGGTGTAAAACGAAGAAACATCAAAAACAAACCGCAAACTCAAAAAACAGAACCAAGAAGAGCCTACCCTCTCTGTCCAAATACACTGAAAAAAAGGTAGCCAAGCAAAGAACTGGTGGGGAGAGCCTCCCTACCAGAAAAACAAAGTGGTGGTGTCCCAACCCACCACAAGAGTAGAGTCAGCAGGCCCCAGCCAGAGGTCTACCCACACTCCATGCATGGAGCAATGGCAGGTTAGTCTACCACAGATCAGAAACCAAGGCTCATGAATTCGTCCCCGTAAAGTCACCAGGTAGACAGGTGGTGCCTGCAGGGATCAAATGGGTGAGGAGGAGAACCAGGAAGAAATCAACCAAAGTAGTTCTCCCCCAGGCTCTGAACACTAAATTGCCATTTAAACAGAAGGTCACAGAAGTTGGCTGGGGTCTACACGCTAGACATGAACAGGGTGACTGCTTGTCGAAATGGACTATTTTTTATAAGATCAAAAATTTCCTAGCATTATAGTCCAAAGAATCCAGGATTGGGTCAAATATGATTTATCACACAAGAGCCACTAAACACAACGTGAATGACATTATGCTAAGTGAAATTGGCCAGACACAGAAGGACAAATCGTGTATGATCTCACTTAGACATGGAATTTTAAAAAGTTGAGCACACAGAAATTGAGAATAGAATGGTGCTTACTAGGGGCCGGGAGGTGAGGGGAATAGGGAGATGCTAATCAAAAGATATAAAACTTTCCGTTATAAGGTGAAAAATTCCTGGGGCTCTACGGTGCAGCATGGGTATTGAAGGATGTGTTAAGTATTTTGATTGTGGTAATCAATACATGTTGTATGCATGCATTAAATCATCACATTGTACACCTTGAATATATCTGACCTTTATTTGTCAGTTAAATAACGTAAGAATTTTTAAAAGGGGAATAGATAAGGTACGCCATAGTGCTTTGCTACAAGGGAGTACAGGAGAGCATATGTGATGCTGCCACTTTAGGGATTACGCTGTTCCCTAAATAATGGTGAAATCTACACACTGTAGATAGTATCTTCACAAGTAGGTGATATATATATATATATATATATATATATATATATATATATATATATATATATATATATATATATATATATATATATATATATATATATATATATATATATATATATATATATATATATATATATATATATATATATATATATATATATATATATATATATATATATATATATATGTATATATATATACACACATATATATATATGTGAATGATATGCTAACATCAATTTTTCATATTTTAAAAATTATTATTTATATATTCAATCGTTATGCACCATTAATCTGTAAAGAGATTTTACCCAACATGTTATACGCCACACAGCAGGTCAGTTGAGAATACTATACACATCACCAACAGGCACCAAAGCATATCTGTGTCCTACAAATGCCTAACTTCTCCATTTTTCCCCCGAATTTCCCTTCCTGTACCATTACCCTCTCCCACTCTCCTTCCACTTTGCCACCAAATGATATGCTAACATCAATTTTTCATATTTTAAAAATTATTATTTATATATTCAATCGTTATGCACCATTAATCTGTAAAGAGATTTTACCCAACATGTTATACGCCACACAGCAGGTCAGTTGAGAATACTATACACATCACCAACAGGCACCAAAGCATATCTGTGTCCTACAAATGCCTAACTTCTCCATTTTTCCCCCGAATTTCCCTTCCTGTACCATTACCCTCTCCCACTCTCCTTCCACTTTGCCACCAGAGTCCATAACAATTTTCAATGCTTTTATGTCCTCCAGTCTTTCACTCTCTACCGTAGAGTGCAGACAGTCGGTATACATTAAGTGGAGACATACAATATCTCTGTTTCGTAGCCTGACTTACTTCACTCAGCAATAAATCACATTCGTCCACTTTCTACCAAATGCCAGGGCCTCGTTGTGTTTTACGGCTGAATAGTATTCCATGGAGTGTATGTGCCACACTTTTTAATCCATTCATCTGTTCGTGGACATTTGGGTTGGTTCCATGTCTTAGCAATCATGAATAACGCCACAATAAATACAGTTCTGCAAGCACTTTTCCGACTAAGCATTCTCCTGTCCTTTGGGTAGATACCCAGGAGTGAAATTGCTGGATCTTATGATAGATCTATTTGAAGGACTTTGAGGAACCTCCATATTGTTCTCCACAGTGGCTGGACCGATTTACATTCCCACCCACAGTGTAGGAGTGTTCCCTTTTCACCACATCCTCAGCAGCACTCGTCCTCATCTTTTTTTTTTTTTTTTTTTTTTTTTTTTTTTTTTTTTTTTTTTTTTTTTTTCTTTCCCGTATGATGACAAACGTTGAGCATTTTTTATATGCATTTTGGCTGTTCATATCTTTGCCTTAGAGAGTTGTTTATTCAGCTCATTTTCCCATCTTTTAATTGGCTTAATCATTTTCTTCTGGGTAAGCCGCTTGAGTTCCCTGGGTATTCTGCTTATCAGTCCCTTATCTGAGGCATAGTTAACAAAAATTCTCTCCCATTCTGAGGATTGTCCGTTCACCCCTTTGCTGTGCAGAAACGTCTTGTTCTGATGTAATCCCACTCGTCTATTTTTGGGATTATTGCCTGTGCCTTGGGAGCCTTGCTTAAGAAGTCTTTGCCTACCCCAATGTCTCCCAGAGTTTCCCCAGTGTTTTCCACCCGTAGTTTTATAGTTTGCGGTCTTAGGTTTAGATCTTTGATCCACTTTGAGTTGATTTTTGTTAATGATGACAGATGGGGATTCAGATTCATCTTTTTGTAGGTGGAAACCAGTTTTTCTAGCATCATTTGCTGAAGAGGATATCCTTTTTCCACTGAATTGACTAGTACCCTTTGTCAAAGATCTGCTGGCCAAATGTTTTGGGGTTTATTTCTGGGGTCTCTACTGCGTCCTAATGGTCCCCGTGTCTTTTTTTGGTGCCAATATCATGCTGTTTTGATGATCACAGCTTTTGTACTATATTTTGGGGTCAGGGAGAGAGATGCCACCCGCTCCGATCTTCTTGCTCAGGATGGATTTGGCAATCCGTGGTCTTTTATGAATCCAGGCAAATTCCGTGGTTGTCTTTTCTAGGTCCGTGAAGAATGTCTCCTGCAATTTTATAGGGATTGCATTAAATATGTAGAATAATTTGGGTAGGATTTCCATTTTGATTATGTTAATTCTTCCAATCCAGGAACATGGGATGTCCTTCCACTGTTTTGTGTCCTTTTGCATTTCTTTTTAAAATATTTTTTATAATTTTCCTTATAGAGGTCCTTACCTTGCTTGGTTAGTTTTATTCCTAGGTATCTTATGCTTTTTCTGGCTATGGCAAATGGGATTAATTTCTTCAGTTCTGCCTCTGTCTGCTTGTGTTTTGTATATGGAAATGCTACAGATTTTTGTAAGCTAATTTTGTATCTTGCCATTTTACTCTATGCATTTATTAGTTCGAGAAGTTTTGTTGTTGTTGCTTTTTTGTTTGTTTGTTTGTTTTTCGTGGACACTATTGGATCTTCTATGTATACAATCATGTCATCTGCAAACAGAGATTGTTTAAACTCTTCTTTCTCTTCTTTCTCTATTTGAGTGCTTTTTATTTCATTCCTTTGTCAGATTACATTGGTTAAGACTTCCAGTACTATATTGAAAAGGACAGGAGAGAGTGGGCAGCCTTGTCTTGTAACAGTTTTCAGTGGAAAAGTTTTCAGCTTTTCTCCATTCAGTATAATGTTAGCTATAGATTTCTCATAGATGGTTTTCATTATGCTGAGAAACGATCCTTCTATGCCGATTTCACTGAGGATCTTAATCATGAAGGAATGCTCTATTTTATCAAAGGCTTCTTCCACATCGATTGAAATGATCATATGGTTTTTATCTTCTTTCTGTTAATGTGCTATATTACATTTATGGTTTTGCGTATGTTGAATCACCCTTGCATCCCTGGAATAAACCTACCTGGTCGTGATGAATAACATTTTTTTTTTTCATGCTGCTGAATACAGTTCACAAGTATCTTGCTGAGAATTTTTTCATCTAAATTCATCAGAGATATAGGTCTGTAGTTTTCCTTTTTTGTTGTTTCCGTAACTGTTTTGGGAATGAGAGTGATGGAGGCTTCATAGAATCAATTTGGAAGGGTTCCTTCCTTTGGAAAATTCAGCAGTGAAGCCATCGGGAACTAGACTTTTCTTTGTTGGGAGGTTATTTATTACTGATTCAATGTCATTGCTTCTTCTGCATCTATTCAGGCTTTCTATGTCCTCCTGGTAGATTATACATGTCCAGGAATTTGTCCATCTCATCCGGGTTTTCTTGTGTGCTGACATAGAGTACCTCATAGGATCCTATAATGATGTCTTGTGTGTCTTTTATGTCGCTTGTAATGTTGCCTGCTTCATTGTGAATTTGATGTATCTGGTTCCTTTCTCTCTTCCTCTTAATCAGTCTAGCTAACGGTGTGTCAACCTTGTTTATTTTTTATTTTTTCAAAGAACCAGCTTTTGCTTTCACTTATTTTCAGTATAGTTTGCTTTTTTTTTTTTTTTCTATTTCATTTATTTCTGCTCAAATCTTTATTATTTCTTTTCTCCTGGCGCTTCTCGGATTTTTTTGGTTGTTGCTTTTCATTTTCCCGAGGCATTATCTTAGGTTGTCCTTTTGCCACCTTTTCATCTTTTTCTTGTGCACTCTAATTGCTATGAACTTCCCCCTTATGACCACTCTTGCAGTTTCCCATAGATTATGGATGCTCGTGCACTCATTATAATTCGTTTTGATGACTCTTTGGATTTCAGCCTTAGTCTCTTCAGTAGTGATGAAGTCATTCAGAAGTAGGTTATTTAGTCTCCATGTATTTGTGTGGTTTTGAGGGTTTCTCCTGAGATTAATATCAAGTTTAATCCCATCGTGGTTGGAGAAGATGCTGGATATAGTTTCAATGCCTTTGAATCTGTAAAAGCCGGTTTTGTGCCCTATTATGTGGTCGTCAGTCATTGAGAAGGTACCATGCGGGGCTGAGAAAAATGTATATTCTGTGTGTTTTGGGTGGAAAGTTCTATAGATGTCGGTCAAGTACATCTGAATTATGGTGCCATTTAGATTCTGAATCTCTTAGCTCAACTTTTTTTTTTGTCTCGTTGATCTGTCTAAAGGAGATAATGGGGTGCTGAGATCTCCAACAATTTGTGTGTTACAATCCATCTCTCCTTTTAGATATAGCAGTCTTTCCTTTACATATTTGGGTGCTCCTGAGCTGGGTGCATAGATATTTATAAGCATTATATCTTCTCGATGAATGAGTCCTTTTACTACTATATAATGCCCTCCTCTGTCCCTTCTTACAGTTTTTGTCTTAAAGCCTAGTTTGATCAAAATCAGTATGGTGACTCCCACTCTTTTTTGGTTTCCATTTGCATGGAATATCTTTTCCCAGCCCTTCACTTTTCAGCTATGCATGTCTTCATCCATGAGATGGGTTTCTTGTAGGCAACAGATGGAGGGTTTCTGTTTTTTAATCCGTTCAGTCAGCCTGTGTCTCTTGATCGGAGAATTGAATCCATTAACATTAAACATTATTATCGATATTTCCAGACTTGTGCCTACCATTAAGTTGGCCATATTCTTGGTTGTTTTTCGTTCCCTTATTGCTCTCTGTCTGTCCCTTAGTTTTCTTGGTATCGTACTCCTTTCAGAGTTTCTTGAAGAGCTCCTCTGGAGTTGATCAATTTTTTCAGGTTTTGTTTATCCAAGAACAGTTTTATCTTCTTCTCCCATATGAAGGATAATTTTGCCAGGTACAGTATTCTTGGTTGAAACTGTTTTTATTTAACACTTTGAATATATTTCCCTATTCTTTCCTTGCTTTCATTGTATCTGATGAGAGGTCCAGTGTTAGTCTGATGGGATAGCCTTTGTAAGTGATTTGACATCTCTCTCTGTCTCTTGCCAGTCTTAGTATCTTGTCTTTGTCTGTGGTTTTGGCCA
>NW_006208290.1:43428-47606 GCF_000334495.1 Tupaia belangeri chinensis
GGGTTCTTTGTATTTCTTGGGTCTGAATGTTTGAGTACCTCTCGAGGCTTGGAAAGTTTTCTTCCAGGATTTCGTGGAACAGATTATCATTGCCCTTCTTACTTTCTTCACCTTCTGGGATACCAGTTATTCGGATGTTTGGGCGTTTTATGCTATCTCGTATTTCCCGTACATTATCCTCAGTTTCTCGGTTGTTTTCTCGGCATTTTTGATCAGGTTTTGTCTTCTACTTCTGAGATTTTATCTTCTGCATGGCCTAACCTGCTTTTAATACTTCCAAGGGAGGTTTTTACTTCCCTTATTACAGCCTTCATATCTAAAAGTTCCGTATTGATTCTTTTTATGGTGTCGAATCTTTCTTTCATATCCTGGAAGAACTTACTCATGTCTTGGAGCTCATGGTCTCTTTTCTCTTGCATTTCATAGAATTTTGTTACCATAAATATTCCAAGTTCTTTTTTCTGGCATTTTGGTAATATCCTCTAACATTTCCCTAGTTGGGGGTGAGTTACAGTGCCCCCTTGCTGGAGATGTATTACTTGGTTCTCTCACATTTGAGGTTCTTCTCCGATTTTTAGTCATTTGGTAATATATTCACTTTTGGCTAATTTCATGGAGAAAGTTCCTGTAATGTGAGCTCATGTGTTTCCCTCACGGTGAAATAATTTGGTGCCATTTTCTCCCTTCTGCTGTGTCCTCAAGTGTGGAAATTACGGGAGGAGTTTTGAAATCGGATCTATGAAGAGGAGTTTCACTCTTTTTTACAACTACTACAGTGAGGTGTAAAGAATTCTCTAAAACTCTCAATGTTCTGATGTTTAGCTACTATGCACCTGGACTTCTCTAGGCAGCAGGTAAGGGCTGAGTAGTAAAATAGGAAAGTAAGGTAAAAGGAAAAGAAAGTAAGAAACAGAAATAGCAAGGAAAAAAGGTAAAGAGAAAGGTAGGAAAGAACTAGAACAAAAAGAGTAGGTGGAAAAAACAGAAATCACGTTGCAGAAAAATGAAATTCGGTTAAAAATGGAACATTGCGTGGCGCACTTGCGCTGTTTTCTTTTTAAAAAGAGAGAAAAATGGTTGGAAGGGACAGAGATGAACAAGAAGGAGAGACAGAATTTACCTACCTGACTAGCACAGGGGTCTGGAAAATGGGGTCCCTGGCTGGAAGGGCCTCGCAGCTGTGAAGCTGAACCCAGAAGGGACAGCAGAGACAGAGATGGACATGCCTGGATGGATTCTGTCCTGACTAGTACTGGGTTCTGGAAAGGGGGAGGGGGGGTCTGAGTCCCTGGCTGGGGAGGTTTCAAAGCCGTGAAGTCGAACCCAGAAGGGGCAGCAGAGACAGAGATGGAGATGCCTGGACAGATTCTGTCCTAGGTGAAGGAGGAAGAGACGTATTCGGTTAATATCAATTTTAACCAAAAAAAGCTCATTTGATGATGACCACACCAATGTATCATTAGAATGACACACAGTTTCTATAATATCGGAGTTTTGTTATGGGGGTATGTTGTGCACTTCAAAAAAGTGTGTGAGAAAAATGGAACAAGATTGCAAGATTATTTTTGTGCAAAAAGTTTAGAAATCCTTGCATAATTTTTGCATGACATGTATTCTCCACGAACTGGCTGAAGACCCCTTTGTCCACGGTTATTCAGTTTAGAGAGAGTGAGCTGTCAGAGGATCCAGTTTTACTTCCCATCCACAAGCATGGAATGCATCCCTTTGGGGTGGGTTAGGGACTCAAATGCAAGAAGAATCTATACCAAACCTAATAAACATATCTGAATGTGAACCGGGTGAATGTTTTCAATGCGTTTTTAAAATCAGGTGAAAATGGAGAGGAAAGCCAAGACACACATTCCAAACCTCCTAGTTAATCACAGAAGATAAGTGTTGGTAGTACTGCTTGATTTAGTAAGCAAAATTACAGGATGTCCAGTTGATTTTGAATTTCAAAAACACAATGAACTTTACACCCACACCCACACAAGCGCTGTGTTCATGAAATTAAGATTTAATGGCATGTGCTGTCTTTATCTTGAAACCCTTGCATGAGGGGGATCACTCAAACCTGTACTTTCTAACAAAAGAGATATCCAGAAAGACATATGTAGGCTTGAGGCCCAGCTCTGCACCTCACTAGCTTTCTTCCTTTCGGTATAACTTCTCCATTTCCTAGTTTCTCCTTCTTGGCTTCATTGACAAAGGGTATTTTTTTTAACTCCACAATGAATCTATCAATGTAACGGTACCTTGAACAGTTCTCTCTTTTTCTAAATTATATATTTATTTTTTATTATTATTCATACATTAAATTACTGTACATCATTTAGACTGTGAAGAGACTTTACCCAGTATGATATACACCTCAGTCCAGCCCAGTTGAGACCGCCATACCCATCCTCGTCAACAGAAAATAAACCTTCTCTGTGTCCCACAAGTGTCTTACCTCTCCATTCTCCCCTCCCCCAAATTCCCCATGCTCTTCCCCCCCCACACTCTCTTTCCACTTTGTCTCCAGTACTCCATGGCTCACTGGGAAAACTTTAAATTATTCTCCTTCACCCCTCCTTTACCTACAACCTGGAACACTGGAGATTTCATATCGTCCCTGTCACTATAAATAACTCAGGCATACTGTTTGGGGCTTAGGAGCCAACGACACATTGTTTTTCTGGAGAGTGGTCTTATACAGTGCACAACTCCTAGGCATGCAGAAGAGTGTGTGGATTTTTCAGCCTGTATTGACATCTGTCGCGCTCAAGGACAACTTTGGCCGTTGTTACAAGAGTATTCATTGCATTCTTTCCACCAAGAACCAATGCAATTGGAAACAAAGTACCATTAACAGGGGCTAGAATAAGTCATCTGTGGTCTATGTCAAAATGGAATATTATGCACTCAGCAAAATAATGAGAAGGCTATAAATATATGAACATGGAAAAAATCAGATGCACGAATCACAATACACATCAAAGAAAGAAAATAATATCAGTAATGTAAAAACCCGATACACATGGAAAACAATTCTCTATACAATAAAGGCATATCTATAGCCACAGAAAAAGGCCTTGAATAATGTTTACAAACTGATGAAATGGATTTGATCTGAAAGATATAGGGGAAGAAGAAGATAGATAGGTGACGAGACTGTAAAACTCTAGTTTTACAGTCATGTTGTGAGACTAAACCGGGAGAATGCATTCTTTGTTGTACTTATGCATCTCAATAATACCTTCTTAGAACCCATGAGGATCTATAAAAGCACACATCAAGAGAATATATGAAAATTAAACAATGGGCCAATATTAATGGAATATAAAAGACAATTCAAGGAGAATAGCTTTGAATAGTACACAGAGGACATTTTGTATTGATCAAATAAACAAATTATCAAAATAGCATATATAAAGCTAAGAATATAGGTGAAATGAAAACAACAACAAAAACGAACAGAAATACAGAGAACTAGCCACAAAAATCCAAAATCAAATAAAGCTTACACAACTGTAAGCTGTAAAAATGAGAATTTTTAAATAAATATCACATTAGAGTGAAAAGAGAAAAAAATTAACGGTATGGGTAAAGAGAACTCTTATGTTAGATATAGAGGTGCAAAAATATGAAAATACAGGAAACATAAGAAATCTATAGGAAGGACATTGTGCAAAAGAGAATTGAGAGAGATGGCAAAGAAATTAATATTTGAAGAAAAAACGGCTCATCATTTCTCTTAAAAAGAATGATAAAAATCAAGCAGTATATTCAAGAGAGGATCATGAAATGCAAAGGGCAGGAAGAAACCTGAAAAGCCACCACTGGGGGAAAAAATACATGCAATATTAAGCAGGGTCCCTTCAGAAACATGCGTTTATCAGTCAGGGTGCTTGCAGGACACAGAAACCACAGGCTAATAAGCGTGGGGATTTAGTAAAAGGAAGTAGTTAAATTGACCTGGGTCATCAGAACAGACACGAAGTGAAGATTCAAGTTATTAGGGATGGAAAAGGCTGGGTCTGAGCCTCGGAGTCTTAGAGGAGCACTCTACCCTACGCAGGAGTCTGTACCCGGACTCCTGAGGAAAGCTAGAGCCCAGTGGGCTGCTGCTGCAGGGCTTTCTGAGCAGGTATAGTTGAGTGCCGTAGAGTTTGGTAATAAAAGGCAAAATGGGCATT
>NW_006208290.1:47637-49656 GCF_000334495.1 Tupaia belangeri chinensis
AGGATGACGCTGTGAAGAATGGAAAGTAGAAGGGAAAGTTCTCTCTCCCTCCTCTGAACTCCGTGTTCTCCCCTTCTTTCATCCCTCCTTTTCTCCCTCCTGTTTCTTCCCTTTCTCCCTCTGCCACTCTCTCCTTCTTTCGCTTTCTCTCTCGTTCTCTGTTGTGCACACTTGCACAGTAAGCAATGTGGATTGAATTTACACACAAGGAATGGCAGTTGGATCATTATATTAATATGATAATGAATGAAAAAATCAACTTGTGTTATTCTATCCCCAAAGTCCCAGGGTTGTTGAGATTAAACAAGTGTCAGAATAGCTCATTTTAGCTTTAGCTCAAATCTACCCAATGAGTCAGAATGGTTACACAGAAGAAAATGACAAAGCTGCCAAATCCATGCACTATATATTGACAGTTCATTTCCAATTCCCACCAGCCAAAGAGCACCAGGAGAAGTCACTTAGCTAAAGAGGTTGTGTTTATTACTTGTTATAGGGAAGAACATCAATTAGAAGTGTGGATGTCTCAGTAAGAGTGTTAGTTAGGAAGGCCAAATATAATTTGAGCTTTGGTTCAATGTTTTGAAGGACGGTGTAAGGAAGCAAGACTTTAGTTTGAATGTGGTCAACAAGGGAGGGCAATTTTATCGTTGGAAATGTTGTGGATAGCATGATTACCGGGGTTTTGTCAGTCTTTAGACAAGTATAAGAAGGCCTCGTCTTGCCTTATTTTATCATCATCTCAGAGTTACTTTCTCTGAGGATGATACTCTCTGAGATTGTTTATGTCCCGTAGAAAAACATGGCCTAACTGTGGGTACCAAGTAAGCTTTCTAGTGCTAGAGGATGATCTTTCTTTATTCTGTTTCAAATTATTAAGAAATAAATGAGGGGGCCAGCAGGTGGTACAGCGGTTAAGGCGCCGGAGTCCTACACGGTCGACCACGCCTTGCGTCCCAGACATAGCACCTTGAAAATCATGCTGGGCACACCTGTGTCCATGCCAAGAATTCTAACAGGGGAAGGGATAAGGGATTGTAGTGTGGGCACTCCCCTGGGGGTTCGGGGACATGTCTCATTTTCCCTCTCTCTGTCGAATAAATACATGCTCTATGGTCGTTAAATTAAAAGAAGAAAGGAAAAGCCAAGAGAAAGGAAAAACAAAATAAAGAGGTGAGCAAGTAGCTTAAAATTTCATATTAAACAATATTTAAGGACCAGTCTCTTAGACATGTGGTTAAGGTGTTTGGATCCCACATGGATGATGGTGGATCAATACACAACCTTCGTGGCTTGAAAAACAAGCCGGATGTGTGTGTTAACGTGCCCCAAATCCCTACAGGATAGAGAACTGAAGGAGAAGGGACTGTGCATATGTATATCCCATTTGGGAATGCTTTTTCACTCTTCTCTGTTTCTCCCTAACTGTCGCTCACTGGTGAGTGCACACACCCTCTGACAACTAAAACAAAAGAGGGGAACAACTATTGAATTGGCCAGGCATCATGGCACAGTGGTAATGTAGTGATCTGTGATGCTGAAGCCACATGGGAATGTTCCAAGGTCACTTTCCAAGGTCTTCCTGCGCACATGCATGCATGATCGTGGTTGGCTGAGGCTGGGTGTGGGCTGTGGTGTGGAGACAGTGTTGAGGATGCCCCCACCCCTCTGCTTCTCTGTGAATCTCTTTCTCATTGAGGAAGAAAATAAACTTAGAAAATATTTAATCGATGGAATACACGATCCCTAATAATTTGATACTGGTCATTTGAATAATTGCCATGCTATGTGTAAATGTACATTTAAAAACTATATTCCGAGAACTTCTTTCTCAAGTGGAAGCTTTACATATATCCAGGGGAAAAATTCTGGGGAAAAATTCTAGGTAAAAATGAATTACCTCAAAATAAAGGAACTTATTTGTTTGTTTTTTTTTGTTTTTGCCTTAGGGCATGGGTGCTAAGTGGATAGGAGAGAGACAGTGAGAGGGAAAGTGAGGAATCATCCGCCGGGGTAGGG
>NW_006208290.1:49674-52359 GCF_000334495.1 Tupaia belangeri chinensis
GGGGAGGAGGAGGGGGTTGACCATGCTGCAGTTCCTTCTCCTCCAGAGTTTTAGGGCACGCATGCACAGGTGCCTGGCATGATTCTCAAGTCTCCAGTTCCAGGACTCAAATCGTGGTCAGCCCAGTGGGAGTTCAGTGCCTTAACCACTCCAGCACCTGCGGGCCACAAGGGAACCTAATTTTAAAAAGATCTCCACCATCACCAGGACCCTTGGGCAGAAATTTATTTTGTATCACTTTCCCCCAAATTCTTCACTCAAATGACAAGCTATTATCTTGGCACAAGGTCGCACTTGGAAATTTAAAGGCAGCTGCATGCAGTATTTCCTTAAAAAATAAAAAAGAGGAGTCATTAAAGTTGGTGATGATAATAAAAGAGCCACTCAGAATCATCTTATGTAAAACACCATTTTGAGTACTCTGCTATTTTCAGAGCTTTAAGTGAATTTCTGAATTGACTTGCCTAATAAAAGGGAATGTTTGATATTTGATTGGTTTGGTATTGAATATGTAGGGCAAGGTAGGGAGAATTTAGTTCTTCCCCAAAGTCCTATACTGTCAGGGGATTTATTTTAATAGAATTTAAAGGGGGAAATGTGGTGGTGGTTTTTCGAAAAAGTATCAAATTACCTTCTGATGAGTTTTTAATTGGACAGAGTGTGTGTGCTCGCCAAAGAGAGAGAGAGAGAGAGAGAGAGAGAGAGAGAGAGAGAGAGAGAGGAAAAGTGCGAAAGCACGCCTCACGGGGTGTGGTTAGGTCCCAGTTCCTTCTCGATTTCTCCATCCTTTTGGGATCTGGGGCAGATGCACACATGCACCTGATATGTTTTTAAAACCAGGGCATACAGAACTCACAGTGTGTGATAAGCCATGTGGAATCCATCTGCCTTAACCATGCCACCATCTGGGTAGGCAAACATTTCTGTTAAAGACGCCCGTTGCCTTCTCCAACTCCTATTGCCTTATGTTACGGGAAAATTTCCTGCCCTCCAACTGTGAGCCATTCAAAAATTGTGCTTGGGCTTGGAGTCAAAGACTTCAAAATGTAAATGCAAGGAAGCAAAATTTAAATATCGTGATGGTAAATTTTAATGTCCATTTGAGGGGCCAGCAGGTGGCATGGTGATTAAGGTGCTAGACTCCCATGTGGTTGACTACGGAGCAAGTCTTGGACCCGGTGGCTTGAAACTCACACTGGGTCAATGTGTGTGCATTCCTAAAAGCCCAAGGGGACAATGGAGGATAAGGAATCCTTGTGTGGCCATCTTCCCAGGAGATGATTTCTCACTTTCTGTCTCTCTGTCTCTCTTTTTCTCTGGTAAGCACATGATCCATATGGCTAAAATCTCTCAAAAAAAAAAATGTTCATTTGACAAGGTCATTGGCTCCCCAGGTATTTTGTTAAACATTATCTCTAAGAGTACTGTCTGTGAGGGTACTTCTGCATAAGATTGACATTTGAATAGGTAGACTATGTAAAGCAAATTGCCTTTATTAAGGTGGTTGAGGCTCATCCAGTCCATTGAGGGACTAAAGAAAACAATAGACTAAGAAAGAATTCTCTATCTGACTGTCCGTTTTCAAGTTAAGATACTGGTGTTCTGCATTTGGACATGAACTGAACGTCAGCTCTCCTGGTTCTTATGGCTTAGGATGAGCACTAGAACTATATCGTTTGCCTTGCTGAGTAATCGGCTTGCTCATTGAAGATGAGCCAATTCTTTATAGTAATGCATAGACACACACAAACACACACATGAATGCACACGAGCACACAAGTGGACCTTTTAAAAATTTATGGGGAAAAAAGGAATTATGACAGAAGTTTATTTTAGTACAAGAAATTTAGAAATCCCTGTGGTTTTTCCATAATTCACATTTTCTGTTATCTTAGCCTACTATTGTGTTGCTAACAGAAATACCTGAGGGCCAGCCAGGTGCCATGGCAATTAAAGCAGCCGAATCCCACATGGCTGACTGTATGGTTTGAGTCCTGGACCAGACAGCTTGAAAAGCACGCTGGTCGTATGTGCTTGTGTGCCCCAAATCGTGAGAGGAGAGTGGGGAAGAGATTGTAGTGTGGTCATACCCCTGCAATGTTGCTTTCCAGCAAGCACACATCCCCTATATTGGTTTTGTTGTTGTTGTTGTTGTTGCTGTTGTTTGCTTGTTTTTTAAAAAAAGAAAACATGAGATTGATTGTATTATAACAAAAACAGAGATTTACTTGACTCCCAATTCCAGTGGCTGATGAGTACAAATGTGGTGTATTTTGGGCATTAGGCCAGCACCATACAACGTGGTCAGTGAAGTAGAAGGAATGATGGGTATGTAGAGGGAGCATTCTATGTGGGTCTCTCTTACTATAAGCTTACCAGGCCTCAGTCATGGAGGCCCTGCCCTAACCACCAAATCACCAATGTCTTCCCAAATGTACCACTTTTAAACAATAATTTGAATCAAGCTCTGTTGCTCTCAATCCCATTATTACGGATCAAGATGTTATTTATTTATTTATTTTTGTGGACAGGTTTTTGCTGTCGGGCACGTGTGCTCTCCAGAAAGACAGAGAGAGACAGAGAGACAGAAAGCAAGAAATCACCCCACCCCACCCCCCCACCCCCAGGGAGGATGGCCACGCCACAATCCCTTCTCCTCCATTCTCCTCTCAGGATCTTGCGCAC
>NW_006208290.1:52392-82296 GCF_000334495.1 Tupaia belangeri chinensis
GGCCCAGCACGCAAACCATGGTTGACTATATGGGAATCCAGAGACATAGCCATTATGCCAACTGCTGTTCCCCTTAAGACTTTTGTTTTGAAAAACGTAAACTATATCACCATGAACTTTTTGAAGATTACATAGATAGTCTCTATATATCTCTCTTTTTATAAATCTCTCTCTCTCTCTCTCTCTCTCTATATATATATATATATACACACACACACTCTTCAAAATGTTCATACACACACACACACACACACACACACACACACACATACAGATATAGATGTGCTACTGGTATTATTTCTCTGAAGAACCCAGAATAATACAGACTTTATCAAGGGTAGTTTTTAGAGGATCACTGTTTTAAAGATGAGCATTCTGAATTGATCCCGGGGTTTCTGGATTTGGCTTTCTAATCTGTTTATATTTAAAGATGCTAATGAGTCTATTTCCAGTAGCAAAGACGGTACTGGAAGTACATGGCATGACCTGGCAAGAGAGACACGAAAAATATCTCTATTGAAAGTAACTAATCAACCACAAATAAGGAGAAGGAGGTAGATCACTGTGTATATATGGTCAAGTGTTTTTGAAATATGACAATAAATATAATGAGGCTGGCTGGTTTGTCTTAATGTCATTGGACAAACTGTGGAAAGAAAAGGATGAGCTCAGAGATTCAAAACCCCAGGTCAAGTGCCACATAAAGGAACTGGAAGATTCTATGTGTGTTTCAAAGGAGACCCTTATCTTGTGTAGCTGCAGAGCTGAGATGGCTGAAAGCAGAATCAAGACTCCCAGCCTGCACTTGGCTCACGCACAATGCAAGTTGAACTCTCAGCCACAAGGGCGTCTGCTGTTAAAGTGAGGCTATTGTTGAGAGAAAAAGTGACATCATGTAAGTTGGAATGAGAATGTATCAGAAGTCCCTGATAAAGCTGGAGATATTAAGGCCCTAAATTCTGATGAGATTTTTCACTAGTAGAGGTCTCGCCATCTTCAGTGCAGATAGTGGCCTCTGCACTCCCTTTTGAGAGGACTGACCCAGCACTGCCTGAGGAAACTGTAAGAGTCTCTCCTGAAGCTGTCATGCAGGACAATGATAATTCCACTTAGGATCCAACCAATCATCCTCTTTTGATTCTAGACCTATCAGTAGATGTAAGTCTCAGATGAACTCCATAAATATGGTTCAAAGTATGACCCATGAGGAGATGAACTACATCCTCAAAAGAACTACTCAAGTGTTTAAACTCATACATACAGAATCTGGGCGCATGTGTTGAAATGGATATTGAAGACCTTGGATAATGGTGAAAGGAACATAAAGTTAAGCAGGCTGAATTTATGGATATGGGCTCATTTAACAGAGATTCTGCACTTAACGGTGCAGCTGGGGGAGTTAGAAAGAGACCTAACAGTTTGGTTAGTTGGCTGAAATACAGACCAAAAGTTGGCCCATGGTGAGTGGATTAGAAATGACAGACCTGCCCTGTTTTAACGTAGACAAAAGAATTCAAGGTTTAGGGAGATTGGAATGTAATAGCCATTTGTTGTATAAGACCTACTCACCCATACCACGAGCATCCAGAAGACATACCTGTCACCCTTATTGTGAGAAATAAATTTGTGAGTGGGTACCCCAGCAACCTCAAAGAGCTCTGTGATTTCTCTTCTCTAAACCAGACTTTACAGTGGGCTACAGTCACTGAATTGAGAAACCCAAATGCAATGGGCATAATTGGATCCAGGTACAGCAGGGGCAACTGGCAGTACTCAACCACAAAAGCCTATGAAAGGATACATATTGGAAGGTACGGTAGAGTCAAAGCAGCAAGAAGAATCGTCTGCCTTGTACAGACCTATGGCATTGACTAGTTAATCTGCAGAAGTGTGTCGAAGTGAAATAGGTTTCAAAAGACTACTGAATTCTTACCTGATCCATGTAAGCAAAATGTTCTGCATGAAATGAAAAAGACTCGTGAATCATCACAACAGAGAGTCACGGATGGTTCCTCAATAAATTCCCAGAATTTAGCCAGTTGAAAGACCCATAACCCCTGGAATGAAGAGGAGGCCAGGAGATCTTGAAGGAAGACCCTGATAGACCACCAAACATTTAAATATTAGTCTTTCTCAGAGTCTTCCCCAAAGAGATGACAGCCTTTTAAACATGTGTCATGCTGCTAACCAGAATATGCAGGGTATTCAAGGAGCTGAACCACACACACGCACACACACACACGAGTAATGGGCTGGACTAATATACAGTGTATTCATGCTGGGGAAATTAATTTTGCATGCTGTAATGATATACAGTGATTAAATTATATTTAAACACATAATAAAATCAACAGGAAAAAGAAGTGAAGATACGAAATTCATGCAAGGCATTGTAGGCTGTTGTCATGACGTTGGCTTTTACTGGGAGTGAAATGGGGAGCACTTGAAGGGTTTTGAGCAGAGAAGCAAAATAACCAATCTTATGTTTTGTAAGAATGAAACTAGCCACTGGAAAGAGAATTGGCTGTGATGATCAAGGGCTCCAGCAGGGAGACCTGATAGATTATAAACAGTGGCCTGGACAAAGATGGCAGCAGAATATAGTGGGTGTATGACACGCTACTGAGTCCCTCTTCACAAAGGAAGGGAAATTAATTTTGCATGCTGTAATGATATACAGTGATTAAATTATATTTAAACACATAATAAAATCAACAGGAAAAAGAAGTGAAGATACGAAATTCATGCAAGGCATTGTAGGCTGTTGTCATGACGTTGGCTTTTACTGGGAGTGAAATGGGGAGCACTTGAAGGGTTTTGAGCAGAGAAGCAAAATAACCAATCTTATGTTTTGTAAGAATGAAACTAGCCACTGGAAAGAGAATTGGCTGTGATGATCAAGGGCTCCAGCAGGGAGACCTGATAGATTATAAACAGTGGCCTGGACAAAGATGGCAGCAGAATATAGTGGGTGTATGACACGCTACTGAGTCCCTCTTCACAAAGGAAGAGGGACTAGCTGCTGGTAGTGCATAACGGACAGCCCCCAGCTGCTCACAGCAGTCAGTTCCTGTCCAGGATTATCTCTGGTGCAGAAAGCTATTTCGTTCAACTCTCGAGATCACACTCCATCCCTGGAAAGATCCAGATCCAATGAAGATGCTTGAGAAAAAGGTCCTAATCTCTTGTCCCAAACACAGGATGGTCCTGACATTTATCCCATTTCCTTAAGTCTCTGAAGCATTGGTTGAGGCTCCTTTTTTCTTGGTGTTTGTGTGTGTGTGTGGGGGTCCGGTGGTGGTGGTGGTTTGCTATAGGGTGTGTGCACTTGCCAGAAAGAGACAAAGAGACAGAAAGTGAGAAATCACCTCCCCGGGGGATGGCCATGCCGCAGTCCCTTCTCCTCTATTCTCCTCTCGGGATCTTGGGCACACAAGCACATGCGACCAACATGAGTTTAAGCCACTGGGTCCAGGACTCGGACCGCAATTGACGACATGGGAGTCCAGGGACATAGCTGTTATGCCAACTGTTGGTCCCGAGGCTCTGTGTTTACTATATTGTGCAAGACATTTCTTTCTGCTCAATCCTATTTTATTCACTGTCCTTCCTCAGGTGTTAAACTCAAGAGCCCTCCCTATTAAACCTTCTTTATGCAAAAAAAAAAAAAAAAAAAAAAAAAAAAAAAAAAAGAACAAAGGGCAAACGAGATGAACAGATGACTGAGGAAAACATACGGATGGCCAAAAATCACATGAAAAAATAATGTTCATCTCATATCATAAGGGATGTGCAAATGAAAACCACAATGAGATACCATTTAACTCCATTCAGAATGGCTATGATCACACAAATGAAAGAATAACATGTGCTGGTGAGACTGTGGTGAAAAGGAACCCTCTTACACTGTTGGTGAGAATGTAAACTATAAGGTTGTTGGAAAAGTCATGACGTATTTTTCTGTTTTTTTTTTTTTTTTTTCCCTATGCAAAAATGGGTCATGACTTCCAGACAACCCAATAGTACAGCCAGTTGGAAAACAATATGATGAGTCCCCCAAAAACCTACAAATAGAACAACCATATGACTCAGTAATCTCACTCATTATCATTTTTTTTTTGAAGAGGGGTTCAGTTATTTAGTTTTAATCTTCTGATGACCTGTGCATTCAACAGAGAAAGTGAGAGAGAAAAAATAACCTGGGCACCTGTTTTTCAAATTCAGGCAGCCAGTCCACAAGGATAATCCCTATTTCTCACTATGATGTCATAGCCCATCCTAACCATCTTGCAATTAGACTGTCACCTGGATCAGTTGAGTAACATCTCCTTTCTATGCCACATGAAATCTATTCTTGGAGCAGAACTTTTATTTATTTTAGATTTTTGCCATCGGGCATGTGTGCTCACCAGAGAGGAGTCAGAGAGGTAGAGAGAAATGGAACGTGAGAAATCATCCCCCAGGGGGAATGGCCACACTGCAATCCCTTCTCCACCATACTCCTCTCGTGAACTTGGGCACTCGTGCACACACACGTGCCCAGTGTGATTTTCAAGCCTCTGGGTCTGAGACCTGAACCGTGGTTGGCCACCATGCCACTTGCTGGACCCATGGAGAAGAGCTTGCTCACATTGTATCACTTGCTCTCCTTTTTTTTTTTTTTTTGAGAGGTTTTCGCTATAGGGCGCGTGCGCTCGCCAGACAGACAGAGAGAGACATAGAGACAGAAAGCGAGAAATCACCCCCCAGGGGGGATGGTCACGCCGCAATCCCTTCTCCTCCATTCTCCTCTCGGGATCTTGGGCACGCACGCACACGCGCCCGGCGTGAGATTTAAGCCACCGGGTCCGAGACGCGAACCGCGGTCAACTACATGGGAGTCCAGCGACATAGCCATTACGCTAACTGCTGGTTCCCCACTTGCTCTCCTGACTCACAATGCTAGGAATGAATGAATGAATGAGATAATCTAGAATATATTAGAACCAGGAGATAGAGCTCCACTGAGAAAACCAAAGGTGAGTAACCTATTGGAACCAGGGGGGAAAAAAACAAAAAACAAAAACAAAAACAAAAAACAGAGTAATATTCAGTAAATAATGTGTGCTTTCCCAGGTAATAAGGTCTACACATACTATGGTGATGGTCTGTTGTCACTTCCTTCCCAGGGCCATGAGGAGAGTATGTGGATGGGTATAACCTTTACACTTTAGAAGTCTTGGTCTTTTCTAGGCAGGCTCCAGAGATAATGTGAGATCTTCAAATTTATAAAATTCGGAAGGTTTGCCTTTAAAATAATACACAAAATCAACCAAAGAAGAGAGTATTTATTTAAAATAAAAATAATTTATAGCAAGTGTTATATAGACAACAAAAGTTCCAAATGTGTATGTGTGTGTATGTCTACAAGGGGACTTCAAAAAGTTCATGAGAGGGACCAGCAGGTGGTGTGGTGGTTGAAGAACTGAACTCCCACAAGGCCGACCGCAGCTTGAGTCCCAGACCCAGCGTCTTGAAACTCAGACTGGAGCGTGTGTATGCATGCCCAACATCCCAGGAAGAAGACGGAGGAAAAGGGATTCTGGCGTGGCCATAACCCTGAGGGGTGATTTCTCAGTGTCTCTCTCACTGTCTTGCTCCCTCTCTCTCTGGTGTGTGCATGTACCCTATGACAAAAGCCTAAAAATAAACACGCAAACAATGAGGCTTCTCCAGAGGGACTCAAGTTACAGAAATGGACCATTTAGTAAAGACGAGAGACATCATAGAAAACTGCTTGTTAAAAGCAGGTGGTGTAGTGGTGAAGGTGTTGGACTCCCACACGGTCGACCACGGTTCTAGTCCTAGTCTCAGTGGCTTGAAAATCACACCAGAAAGTGGGTGCGTGGGTGCCCAAAATCCCGAGAGGAGAATGGAGGAGAAGGGATTGCGGCATGGCCATCCCCACTTGGGGGGTGACTCCTCACTTTCTTTCTCACTGTCTCTGTCCCTCTCTGTCTGCTGGGTGTACGCACTCATCCTATCACAAAAGCCTAAAAATAAATGAATAAATAAAATAACAATGAGGACTCTCCACAGGGACTCAAGTTTCAGAAATGGACCACTTGGTAAAGATGGAACTGGTCTCTCTCTCTCTCTGTGTGTGTGTGTGTGTGTGTGTGTGTGTGTGTCTGTCTGTCTGTCTGTCTCGCTGTGTGTGTGTGTCTCTCTCTGGTCAAATTTAGATGAATGAATAAACAAAAATTAAATAAACAATTAAAAAAGGGAGGTGGGGTGGCAGGTGTAGTGGTTCAGTTGTGGGACTCCCACATGAATGAGCTCGGATCCAGTCCCAGACTCGACGGTTTGAAACTCAGCCAGGCGTGTTCGTGCATGCCCACAATCCCAAGAGGGGGATGGAGGATAAGGGACTGTGGCGTGGTCAGACCCCATGGGGGGTGATTTTCATTTTTGTCCCCTGTCTCTGTCTCTCCTGCAAGTGCACACGTTTGAGAGCAAAAAAATTCTCGCCTAAATCAGAAGGTTCTTTAGAAGATTGTATTATTAGAACTCTGCAAGAATTTCACATTTTTTCCAACCAAAACAAATTCTTGCTGTAATTCCATTTTCTATAAACTGCTTGCATACATATATGTGAATGTTTGCTATACATTGTGTTCATATGTATTATTTATATTATTTCTGTGTATATCAAAGTCCCCTTGTAAACATAAATATATAAGTGTAAAAACACCATTGATGTATCTGCACAATCTGGAGCATGAGGAAGCAAACATCCAAGGTGACAGATATAACGGATTTTATTGCAAATCAAAACACCAAATTTTGCAAATTTTTTAAATCAGCACGTAGTCATGTGAACACATAATAAAGCAGAAAAGTGACAGTTGTCTCACTGCAGGAGGCAAAAATGCAGACGGCTTCATGTAAAGCCTTTAGCATGTGTTTTCACATCAAGTTTTTGAAATACACTAGCTTTTCTAACATTTCTTCCCACAAAAATCTTCTTTCAGCTTAGCATAAACAACTCTCTAGCTTCAGAATTTCAACTGTGTTCATGTAATCCTGTTCAGATACTTGCCACATTTAGCCAAATGGAGGCTTTTGGAGGCCTGTTTCAAACTTCCCAAATTCTGGTCCATCTACACCTTCCAGCAGTTTGGAATGACTCGCCAGCCAGCATTTATAACTTTGGAACCAAATGGAGCCACGCTATGAATAAGCCAGATGTTAAAGGTTCTTGGGTCGAGACAAATAACTAGGTATATGGATAAAAGACTCAGAACAAAGCGCATGCTTTTGAACACTTCATATGAAACTAGATAGGCTCTTTGGCAGTCAGCCTGGACTCATAGGCCTAGAGTGGCCCGTCCATGAAAAGGATGACTCTAACTGCTTTCTACATGGGGTCAGACAGCTACATTGAAACGTCGGCTCACTGTGACTTACGAAAACAGCCAGAAACCTATCTGTTCTAAGACACTGTTCAATGGCGGAAGGAACCGATACTCCCCCAAATGGAATTTCAGGAAAGTGTAGACTGAACGATCCTGTTTAAGGCTGCCAAAGTTATGTTCTGCATGCTGAGATGTTACTCACATCCACATAGACTGCATGCAGGAAAAGGCATTCACTTTATTTGTGAATATCAGATAGTTTTTTTTTTTTTTTTTACAAAAGCAATTGCAGTCCATAATGATATATAGCAAAGCATATCTATATTAGGTTTTATGTCTCAGAGATATTTTTTCCCCCCAGGAATAAATAGGCATAGCAGAAGAAAAAAAATCCAACTATCTCAAGAGAAAAGCCATTGTTTTATAAAAATTACGCCAAAAAATATATGCCTGGCATTTCTTTTCAACTTTTTTCTAATGAACTTGCTCTATACGTCTAACATCAGTGCAATTTCAATATCAAAATGATTGTGCACACTGTACTTAACCATACAGCACAGTCACGAAAACGTCATGAATCAAAATTGTACTTTCCCTTAAAAATCATTTAGGAAGTATGCTTTCTAACACTGTGTGAGAAAGTAGGACTGCTGAGGTATGCAGACAAGTTTGACCTTGAGGCACTACAAGAAACAGAAGTGAAGATGTAGCGACAGCCAGGGATCGAGAGATACCCAGGTCAGTGAATGAGAGAGCAGACACATTATCTAATGTCCCATTTTCTGAAAATATTTGCCTGTTAGAACTGCTCTGGTTATTTCTTAAACTAGTAGCAATGAAAGCTCCCTGATACGGTTTACACTCCCAGGAGATTTAACGAGCTTCATTTGTTAATGATCTCCGTCTCTTTTCAGATATGATTTTCGCATCAAATAATTCTCTTTCCCGGTAGCCTAGAGATGGTCCTTTCAGATACTTCACTTCGGCCGCCTTATAATCTAATCCATCGACGACAGAAATTGAATAAATAATCGCTTCTGGCAGAAGAACTTCCAGGATAAACTTGATCTTATCTTTTATCAGAGCCAGCATTCTTTCATCTATTTGTTTGTAGACTTCCTGTAAATATTTCACCACCTCATCCAACTGGTCTTCATCCTCAAAGTAGGTTTCGATACAGGGTGCGAACCTCTTTGCATTCAGAAATGATTTCAGCCACCTGGATCCTTTCGTGCCGTTTAAAATTGCCATCAGATGGCTCTCTGTTCCCTTCGTGTTCACAATGAAGTCCACTAGGTTCCTGTTGGCACGGTCCCGGGCAGCCTTCATCCGATCCGGGAGAGTTTTCTGGAAGGATATTTTCTTGGCCTGGGAAGTCACAGCCATTGGTTCCATAGTATCTTCATTGTTCAGCTTTGGAAATATGTTCCTGAAGGTATCCCGTTTGATCGCTCTCCTAACTGGGTAGCTGATATCGGCAGCATAATACTCAAGGAAAGAGCCCGTGAAAGAACCACAACCTATTCTGACTCTGTAGTCACAAATCAGTGAGATGCACCAGTCAATACTTTCACTGTAATCCTCCCTGGCCTTCTCCACTAGTGCTTGTTTCTCCTTACAGTCAAATTTCTTCAGTCTTCTAAAACCTACTCTAATGCCTTTCTTTTCAGGATTCATGTCTGCCTCAACAAAAAGCACGCTGGCTTTCCTCTCTTTTCGTCTGATGCTTTTTATCACAGCTGGCCAAAATGGGTATTTCTGATATTTAAACCAGACTATCATGCCTGTTTCAAACGAACGTGGCTCGTAATGAAAAACGAGGGGTGGAAGTACTTCATCTTCCTCATCGTCATCTAACGCAGACATGTTGACAGGATTGAGAGCCGACGGCCTGTCAGAAGCTTGAGCTCCTTCTTCATGTTCCTCGGAATCCAGCCTCAGAAGACTTCTGTCCCCACTCACGAGAAGTGAATAATCCAGGTCGTGGTTAGCGGCACTGACCGAAACCTGGCATTCCGAAGAACCGCTCCCAGAGGACGACGCGGCACCCGTCTCTGATTCCACAGAAGGCTGACCCTGGCCAGCGTCTACGCACGGATTCCAGGGACCCTCTCCAGGATCCTCCAAGTTCTCTGAGAATGTAGAGCATTCAGAGGAAACAACGAGGGCCTCTGGGCAGGTATCTTCTGCCTCGTCTTTCACCGCTTTGGGAAAAGGCGGAAGAAACTTTTCATCTTTAACGCACACACCCTCGTCTTTGACTTTGGCATGCACAAACATACCTGCCGAGATGTCAATCTTTATCTTGCTCTCTTTTTCATCATCTTCTGAAAGTGGGGAAAGAGACGGGCAATAGCTGAAATTTTGTGATGACTTTGTTTCTATGTCACTTGAAATAATACCAAGGGTTGCCTGGATTTCTGATTTATCGTCGTCCAGGGTATCACCACTCTCTGAAGATACTGACAGGGATGCTGGGTTTTCACTTCCCTCGAGACACTTGAGTAGGTCGCCTTCAGGTTGCCTGTACTTTTTACGAGGGGGTGGATCAGACTGCCTTGGTGGTGTATCTTGAAACAGTGTAGTGATATCTTCTTCATCAGGAATGCTTACTTGACTCATGTTTGTTCTCTCATTCAGAATATCCAGAGCCGCTTTTAATGATCTTCCATAGGCCGTTTCTTCAGATGGAGCACTGACCTCTGACTGTACTGCTAGTGAGGAGGCAAGGGCTTCAATTTCAGATCTACTTAGGATCTTTGTGTCTGCGCTATCCACATTAATTTTTTCATCTAGGGTGAGTATTTGAACTTCTAGGGAAAATGTATTTTTCCTCTTACTGTTTGATGACACTTCATACTTGGACAACACTCTGGCTGGCCATAGCTGGTCTTTCCAATTGCATAAGACATACTCTGCATCCATTACGGGTTAGATTTGTCTGCTAAGAGGCTATTATCAGAGCTTGAGATGGCTGGCCCTCCTTGCCACCGCTAACGCAAGTCCTACCAAAAACACATCTTTTAACAAAGTCTCTTGTGTTAGGACTACAAAAGATTGATAGATTGTATGTCCTGTTCTCCTCCGCCTCAATTTCCCAAGGATGTTTGAACACGTCGTCCGAATGGCGCCGATACTGGAAGATACTGAAATAAAGAAAGGGGAAAGAAGAAAATATCAGCAAATGAAAGTATTTTGTTGACAGAGAAGGTGGCACAGTTGCAAAGAGAGAAGAGACAAAGGGAGAGAACAACGATCGAGGGGCTTCCGACGGAGGAGAAAAATGCAGTCTACTGTAAGGAGGGGTCTGAGATCTGACAAAGCGGTTTTATAATTCCTCAAATTCAGAAACATGCCCTTATGAGAGACGTGTATTAAGGAGTGAATGTGTGTACATGCTGGCAGAGGTAGGAGAATTTGTGGTGGTGTGTCAGGAACTCTACTGAAGTTACTAACACACCGGTACTTTTGTGCCTAAGTTACACCTAAGGCAGTGGGTCTCCAAACTTAGCATGCATCAGAATCGGCTGGAGGACTTATGTTCCTAGGTCCCATCCTGAGAGTTTTATTCAGAAGGTCTGGATGGAATTCAAAATTGGGTATTCCTGGCAAGTTCCCAAGTGATTCTTATGCTGCATGTTCAAGAAGAACTCTTGAAGCAGCAGTGTCCTAGATGAACGCATAGCTTGATCCTTCTTAAGCTGCCAAGGCTTCCCTGTTCACCCAGGGCAGGCAGACAAAAGCGACAGGGTCTGTATCTCCTGGAGACAGACAACAATATGATGAGCCTTGTCATAAGCATGAAGTTAGAAGGCAGAGATTTACAATGGTTACTATGGCTACTTATCGGGTAGGGTAACTGTCAAGGACCGGAGTCGGGTCACTGGTCGGAACCTCAGGTAAGATACCTGAATAGCCTCTCGAATCATTTATTCCAAAAAGTTAAGTACATGTGATTCTCTCTCAAAACTAGAACCTGTGACCTTAAAATGATAAAGTGTTATACCTGCACAGCCGGGAACAAAATGATTTGCTACCTAAATTCTCAATCTAACATGATTTTAATAAGAAATGTGGTCTTTGGGACCAGTAGGCGGAGTGGTGGTTAAGGCACTGGACTCCCACGTGCCGACTGCAGTTTGAGTCCTAGACCTGGCAGCTTGCTCTCTCACCGTCTCTCTCTATCTCTCTCTGGTGAGCACACGTGCACTATAATAAACTACTACTACTACTACTAATAAAAGTAATTCTTAAAAAAGAGAGAAATGTGGTGTTTAACTTAAGGGGTCGTGACTGCAGAGTGAGAAGCAGAACAGATTATTCTCCAAGTTGTCAGCAGGATTGTAACATGAAATGTTTCTTGGAATGGCAAGAGCCTCACCTACTGTCACAAGGATGTCTAGGGTGGGCCTATCCCTGTGATCCAGCCGTCTTGATTCTCACTCCAACTGCTTGCCCAGCAGGGCCTTCATTCTGTCGGCACGAGTGTGGCTGTGCTGTCTTTCTGGGGCTCAAGTGGCATCACACACAGATTGCCCAGGTCACAGGCATCTCAGACATTAACCTCGCCTGTCCAAATAAGAACCTAGAGAATCAAACTAAGTCAAGGGAAAAGATGTGAACAAATTCTCCCACTGAAACTCTAGCAGGCATGTCATTCGGAAACACAGGAACGAGGTGAATGACATCCGGGATGTAGATGACAAGTTGAGTTGTCCTCTTATTATTATTATTCTTTTTTTGACATTCTGTCTATGGCATAGATACAATATGTGGTTCTTGAGTCCTAGACCTGGCAGCTTGCTCTCTCACCGTCTCTCTCTATCTCTCTCTGGTGAGCACACGTGCACTATAATAAACTACTACTACTACTACTAATAAAAGTAATTCTTAAAAAAGAGAGAAATGTGGTGTTTAACTTAAGGGGTCGTGACTGCAGAGTGAGAAGCAGAACAGATTATTCTCCAAGTTGTCAGCAGGATTGTAACATGAAATGTTTCTTGGAATGGCAAGAGCCTCACCTACTGTCACAAGGATGTCTAGGGTGGGCCTATCCCTGTGATCCAGCCGTCTTGATTCTCACTCCAACTGCTTGCCCAGCAGGGCCTTCATTCTGTCGGCACGAGTGTGGCTGTGCTGTCTTTCTGGGGCTCAAGTGGCATCACACACAGATTGCCCAGGTCACAGGCATCTCAGACATTAACCTCGCCTGTCCAAATAAGAACCTAGAGAATCAAACTAAGTCAAGGGAAAAGATGTGAACAAATTCTCCCACTGAAACTCTAGCAGGCATGTCATTCGGAAACACAGGAACGAGGTGAATGACATCCGGGATGTAGATGACAAGTTGAGTTGTCCTCTTATTATTATTATTCTTTTTTTGACATTCTGTCTATGGCATAGATACAATATGTGGTTCATGTGGAAATCTTCTCTCTCAGACGTAGTGGGAAGGGGCGACAGGAGAAAAGGAAGTAACAACTGTCCCATTTCTACAGTGAGACTATAACTTTTCTATTTGAATCCTCCAATCAATTACCAAGTTGATTTACTTCCTACACGTTCTATTCTTTCAACGGAACTACAGTTACACTGCACATCCTGTTTCGCAGTGTACGAATACAAAATAGTTTGAATGCTTTGTCTGTCTGCTTCATAATGATCCCCTGGAGAAAGTTTAGGAAATCTGTCTGGTACAATCTTCTGGCCAGGATCAGAACAGCAGCCTGCCCATGAGCTATAGGCAGGACCTTAATCACTACCACATCTTTCTTATGAGAGAAGGGTGGGAACTTACATCCATCTAGCCAGGAGCCTTCTCAGACATCTAGAAACTTTTTATGCTGAGTGTAACAGTTCTGTTGGTGGAATTCTTTCTTTTTTTTTTGAAGAGAGATTTTTGTGGGGCCGGCAGGTGGTGTGGTGGTTAAGGGCGCTAGACTCCCTCATGGGTGACTACGGTTCAAGTTCTGGACCTGGCGGCTAGTTTTCTCTCTCTCTCTCATCAAATTAAAATAAATATAAATTAATTAATTTAAAAAGAGAGATTTTTGCTTTAGGGTGTGTGAGCTCGCTGGAGAGACAGAAAGTGAGAAATCTCCCCCCAAAAGGGATGGCTGCACTGCAATCCCTTCTCCTCCATTCTCCTCTCGGGATCTTGGGCGCGCACGCACGTGTGACCGGCATGAGTTTAAGCCACCGGGTCCAGGACCTCAGCCGCGGTCGACTACATAGGAGGAGTTCAGTGACATAGCCATTACGCTAACTGCTGGTCCCCCAGAATATTTTTTTAAGACATGACTTTTCTACGTCTCAGTCTTCCTCAGCCTCCGCGGTAGCTGTGATCACAGGTGTGCGCCACCGCATCTTGCTTTTTAGGGTGGTCTAGCGATCTCAACTGGGCCCCCCGCTGGCATGCCGCGTCACCTTCATTTGCCTTTCATGATTATAAACATAACCATGGGGAAATCTAAACATGGTGAAATAGGCTGAAGAAATAGTATTAAAATAGCAATCTGACCACCCAGGAATGCTGACTGTTAACATGGGAGTTTGTGTTCTTCCAGAATTTTTCTACTCACACACATATGCACGCATACACTCTGTGCAAGGATCTTCACTCTACATATTGGATCCCATTTCTGTGCGCACATACACGTGACACATAATCTTTCTGCGTATCAATAATTTCATAGAAGTTTTCCCCTCCATGCCATCAAATACATCTACCAGCTATTTTTCTTTGCAAATTGATAAATGCCTGAAAATTCAAGCAATTAAAGATTGTCCAGCAATAGAAACACAACCTTCCAAGTGAATAAACTCTCATGAATGGCCAGTCTGCACTGTAGCCTTAATTTAGAGGCTGTAATCTGATCACACCTTCTCCCCCTGTAGACTTTAAAATACTGGGAGACACAAAAATTCCAGAGAATTAATACCTTCAAAACACCAGGAATTCTTTCAAAGCCACACACCATTCCCACCATTCTGAGACTTCCATCCCCTAGTTTTCTCGTCTCTACATTAGGGCCCTGAGAAGTCACTAGAAAAGAGCTCAGTTTAAGACAGCCATTACCTTGAAGCTTCTTGTCAGCTGCAGCTTGGTGAAAGGCAGCTCCTCCCCACCAGGATGACCAGGCACAGCCCACTTGGAGCTACTCAAGAGAAGGTTCCGCCCCCCTCTCTGTGAAGAAGAGCAGAAGGCCCCACCTTGAATTAGAGGGCAAATTGTCAAAATAAACTGCTGGAGTGTTGAAGTGTAGACATGTTTCTTTTTCATGAACTTTAAAGTACAATGGCAAGAAATCTCTGTTTCATTTCCATATCAACCCTGAAGTTCCCCGAGTAGCAATCACTTTGTCATATAATAAAAAAAACCCAGTGAACATATTCCTTAAGCATTTGTTCTTGCCTTGTCTGGCATCTTACCTCTGCAGCTGTACTTCAAACCCACCAGTTGAAGTTCATCAAAACAGATTAGTACGGCTATCGATGGGGATTGCACTGAAAGTGTACATGACTTGAAGGAGAACTGACTTCATTGATCATTTTTTCCTGTTTCTAGGACATGATATACCTCTCCTTTTATCCACTTAAACCCTTTATAAATGTTTCAAAGATTTCTTCACATGCATGGTTATTTCTAACTAGAGGCTGAAAATCATTGGTGTGGCAGGCAAGTTCCCATTGCACAGACCCTACCAAGAACTGGAAATTCCTTTTGATATTTTGTTGTTGTTTTTCACTTGGGCAACTCAATGTGGGGGAACTGTTCTAAATGTACATGTCTTTATTTGTTCGTCTGAAGGATATTTTGTACATTTTTTTCATTGAAATTATTTTGTGTTGAGGGACCAACAGTTGGCATAACGGCTGTGTCACTGGACCCCCATGTAGTTGACTGCGGTTCGAGTCCCGAACCCGGTGGCTTAAGCTCACTCCCGGCATGTGTGCGGCTGTGCCCAAGAACCCGAGAGAAGAATGGAGGAGAAGAGATTGTGGTGTGGCCATCCCCCCTGGGGGGTGACTTCTCACTTTCTGTCTCTCTGTCTCTCTCTGCCTTTCTGGCGAGCACACATACCCTATAGCATAAACCTCAAAAAGAAAAAAAAAAACCAAGAAATTATTTTGTGTTGAATAAATTAAGAGTTCTCATTTAATTCAGAAAACCAATTTCAAGTATCGTTAGTGATACATTTGGGGATTGAAGTGTTTTTATTTTTTGGTCTCTGTACCATATAATATGTAGTATAACATATATAAAAGGGAGCTTAAAAAGTACACTGAAGACGCATATTATGAAAAATTCTACACAACTTTCAAAATTTTTAGACTCAAGTAAACTCATACGTTAATTCCTTTTTTCCAAGAACTGCTTGAAGTCTTTCTTGTGTGTGTGTGCGTGTGTGTGTGTGTGTGTGTGTGTGTTTGTAAAATTTCAAGATATACTTTTCACATTTTTCTGTGGGGGGGGGTTGAGTTTTTTCCATAGGGTGTGCATCCTCACTGGAGAAAGAGAGAGAGACAGTGAAAGAGAAAGTAAGAAATCACCCCCCAAGGGGGAATGTCCATGCTGCAATCCCTTCCTCTCCCTCGATCTTGGGCAGGCACGCAACACATGCCGTGTGGAGTTTCAAGTCACCAAATCTGGGACTCGAACCGTGGTCAGCCATGTGGGAGTCCAGTGACATAACCACTAGACCATCTGCTAGCCACAAGATCTACCTTTTAGAAGCATTAATATATAAAGAATCAATACCAATAAATTAATGGAGGTCATATTCAGGATGATGTATTACTGGGATAGCTAATGATTAGTGCATGCAATGCTTTGTGCTGTAAACAACTCCTAAATCTCAGAGTGTCATCCCCAAAAGATTTATTTTCCTGATGCCAGAGTTCAATGTAGGTCATCATGTGGGCAGAAGGGACGAAGCTGCTCCGTTCCAGGCATTAAATGGATCCAACCTTCTTCTATTCTATGGCTCCGCCATCTTCCTTTGGACCATGAAGTGTTTTGCATTCTTTGAATCTGACCAGTAGTCTAAAGAAGGAGGAGGATGGAGGGTCCCATGAAAGGTTTTAGGGGCCAGGTCTGCCAAACATCACTGCTGGCCTCAGTCCATAAGTCAGAACTCAAGCATGGAGCCCCTACTGCCAGAGAGGCTGGGCAATTTAGTCTCCCAGTGACTCCAGGGTGAACATGAAACAGAGACAGGACATGTAGCATTCTCTCTGCCATGGAAGTTTTTCCTTTTGATCTTTTATGGACATCTATTAATATTATTTGTTTATTGTGTTTTTACAGCCGTGAATCCTATTAATAATAAATGGGACAGAAATTTTGAGATGCCCACCTGCCATCCACTCTGCATTCTTCCCCGTTACCAGAACCCCATTTGCCACCTCCAGGTGTCAGTGAGTGTTCCTAAAATATGATTTTTCCCAGACTTTCTCACTATACGTCATAGCCCCCTGCTTGATGGAATTTCTCGTCAAAAAAATGCAAGAAGAAATTACAGTGAGTATTCTAGAGAAGGCACCTCCAAAGAGGGATAAACAGCCAACTAGGGCTTTCTGCCACTCTACAACTCTTTCTTGCTTCCTAGAAATTGATCAGGATTGGATAGAGTGCAGACAGGTGGTGTCAACCAAGAAGTGATTTAGAAAAAGAATGAGCCTCACTAGGGATGGTTGATCTGAGCCCCTGAACAATGAGACCACCACATTCCAGTCTATTCCACTTGTGAAAGAATGAACTTGCATTTCCCCTAAGTCACTGTGTTCTCGGTCTCTTTCTAGAAGTAGAAAGAAGGTTTTGATCTTATAATGACTAAGAAAAACAACACCATCCTCAGTATGGGATCCTTCCAAAGCTTTCAAAGTACTAGTATAATCTAAAAAAGATTTTTTTAGTCCAATGTATGTAAGGCTTTATTTAAGTGAAGAAATTTGATCATGTATTTTATAAGGTACAGTTTTTCTTTGTCTTCTGATCTCACATGTTTGGGGAAAAAAAATAAAGGCACACAGGGAACGGTCATTATACTTAAGTCTATATTCTCGTGTTTTCATTTTCTATATTGCACATAAGCCAGGAAGTGCTATACCAGATCACAATTTTCCAAATGAAATGCGAAGGAAAACATAAGTTCTAGGGATGATATCTTATATTTCATTGTTTTATAGAAGGTGATGTATAAATATCAAGAATAATAAACACGGATATGATAGTAGTATTATCACAACTAAGGTAGGTATTATAGACAGAATAATACGTGATACCTACACACGTCTTTTATTTTTTCGGCATTACTCTCAGTGCTCGGAATATTACGTCTTTTCAAAATCAGATGGTTATTTTATGGAGAAGAGGTGTTTAACCCACTCATTCTCCATAACAGCAGTAATATTATTAGAAATGATGCTACTGATGATAGATGCCAAAAGTAATTTCTTACCAGGTAACAGACACTCTGTCAAGGGCTCTATATATTCATCCTCTTTATTCTGACAAAATCTTATTTGGTGGGCATGAGAGCTTTCCGATTTTGTACATGAAGCATAGGAAAGTTAAGGCACTTTTCCAAGGATATTGACACATGGAATTTGAGATCAGGTTGTTTTTTTTTTTTTCTTTTTTTTTTTTTTTGAGAGATTTTTACTATACGGCGTGTGTGTTCACCAGAGAGACACACAGAGAGAAAAAGTATGAAATAACCCCCCCAGGGAGGTTAGCCATGCCGCAATCTCCTCTCCTCCATTCTCAGGATTTTCGGCACGTGTGGGAACGTGTGAGTTTGCCTGTGCTTTGGGAGGAGGGGTCTTCTTTAAAAATTCTTTACCTACTCCAGTGTCTCCAAGTCATTCCCCTGTGCTATGCACCTGTAGTTTTATAGTTTGGAGTCTTAGGTGTACATCTTTGATGCATTTTGAGTTGATTGTTGTTAATGGTGTGAAATAGGGGCCCAGTTTCATCTTTCTGCAGCTGGATACCTAGTTTTTCCAGAACCATCTGTGAAAGAGATTTTCGTTCCACATTGGATAGCCCTCTGTCAAAAATCAGCAGGCTACATGTTTTGGGGTTTATTTCTGGGGTCTCTCTTCTGTTCCGTTGCTCTGCATGCTTGTTTTTGCGCCAGTGATATTCTGTTTACATTATCACAGTTTTATATTTGCTATCGGGCATGTGCACTCATGAGAGGGAGAAGGAAAGAAAGAGAAAAAGGGATACTGACAGGTCCTGAACTTGAACCATGGTCGGCCATGTGAGAGTCCAGTGCCTTAAGAATCTCACTACCTACTGGGCCCAGAGAAGATTTTTAGTAGCCACGAGAGTGCCTGTAAAGAAGAGGCTACAGGATAGTATATCACAACAGAGTAAAAAAAACTATGGGCAATTTAATACATCTCTGAAATACATAAACTAGCACAACTATTAACAAATAGGTACTATATATTAACAGATATGTACAACGTTCAGTGTTGAAGATGAATGTCCCTGATTTCATTATTATACACTGAATGCATACCTTAAAATAACCGTAATGTAACCCACAAAGGTATACATCGATTACATATAAATCAGAAAACACCATCATCAATAAATAAATAAATAGGGACCAGCAGTTAGCGCAATGGCTATGTCGCTGGACTCCCATGTAGTTGACCGTGGTTCGCGTCCCGGACCCGGTGGCTTAAAACTCACGCTGGGCGCGTGTGCATGCGCGCCCAAGGTCCCGAGAGGAGAATGAAGGAGAAGGGATTGCGGTGTGGCCATCAACCCTGAGGGGTGATTTCTCGCTTTCTGTCTGTCTGTCTCTCTCTGTCTGTCTGGAGAGCCCTCGCGCCCTATAGCAAAAATAAATAATTACAAATAATTTTTTTAAAAGTAAAATGAATAAATAAATAAATAAAGGAATAGCACTAGAAAGTGACAGCAGTGGTGGTGACTCTATGAATCAGTACCTATGTTAAAACCCAGAGAACTGTATTCCAACAAAGGGTCAAATATAGGATAGGATACTTCAAGATTTTAATGTATTAAATTTAATTTAATTTCAAAGAATAAACTCTTAAGTGGAAAAACGTAATAACTAGTAATTAAAAAGCAGCTCCTTACAGGTAGACTTTAGAAACCATCTGCTTCGGGAACCAGCAGTTAGCGTAATGGCTATGTCGCAGGACTCCCACGTAGTCGACCGCAGTTCGTGTCCTGGACTTGGTGGCTTAAAACTCACGCCGGGCGCGTGTGTGTGCATGCCCAAGATCCCGAGAGGAGAATGGAGTAGAAGGGATTGCGACGTGACTATCCCCCCTGGGGGGTGATTTCTCGCTTTCTGTCTCTATGTCTCTCTCTGTCTGTCTGGCGAGCGCACACGCCCTACAGTGAAAATCTCTCCAAAAAAAAAAAAAAAAGAAACCATCTGCTTCCTCCTAAAGCATATTTAATAGCAACAAATACAAAAATAACATCCGGTGTGAAACACACTATTTCCACTTCTACATCGGGTATAAAAAGCTCCAAGAGAATGTTCTACATCATTTAACAATGAGGAATCTCTAGATCACTCACAAAACAACTTTCCTTGAGCCCATCAGAGGACTGGATTAAACTGAACTTAAAGAGTGGCCAGCACCTTTAAGGAGAGACAGGACTTATGCATTGTGTCACCTTTGCCAAAATATAGAGGAGGAAGAGGCTTTAAGACTTGCAGGTACATACTAAGCTGAGGAAGGACATCACAGAAAAAAAAAAAAAAAAACCAGAGGCAAGGCATTTATGGGACAAAGAAATGGGTTGTTATCTGTTGAAGATAATGTGTATAGTACTCTCAACTGGATTGGTGAGAAATGTACACATGTTGGAATATTCCCCTTGCAAGCTAAGTGACATATGTGATTGAATGTTTAAAGAAATTGAAACAAAAACATAAACCAATAATAATAATAATAAGACTTGCAGGTACAAAGAAATCAGCTGAGTTTTAAAAAACGGTTAAAGCACAGGTTAGTGTGTCAGTCTGGAATATATGGAGCTCCAGACACTTGCACACTCACTGCCAAGTTCCAAGTTCTTTTTCATGGTCCTTAGCCAGAAGCTCACAAAAATGAGTGGGGACAAAGCAGGAGACCGAAAAGAGCTCACACAACTGGCTCAGCTACTCAAGAGGCTATCAGCTGTTGCTAGGGGACAGACACCACGTAGCCCCACACAATTCTAGCCAAACTGATGCATCATGGAGAACAAAAGCCATAAACCCCGAGAAGAGTAGAAGCAAACCTGGATGCAGGCAAAAGTTCATTGTTTCTGGAGAAGGAGTAGTAGCAACACTCATTTGCCTGGGGAAGCAGAGACAGAAAGCCCTCTCATCTCCATGGTTACTGGGGGGGGGGGGGGAAAAACACTTTGCCCTAGAGGAGGAGCAGGAAACCTTCACAGGCCTAAGATTCCACATGAGTAAAAAGCAGTGGATGAGCACTACTGGGGAAGGGGCAAGAAAATATCTCCTACAAAAGACCAACCAATACAAACCGGAGGCTGGATGCCTTCTGAAGAGGAAAACATGCTGAAAAAGCCCCACCTTCAAGGTCTGGGTACACAGGGCCTCTCCAAGGTTAAGGCTACATAAAGCAACAGATAACACTTCCTCCCTCACCATGAACCTAGCACCTAAAAATAACAGCAGCCTCCTTCTGTGAAATGCTTACAAACGTCAAGAGAGACCCTCCTCTGGTAGCACTGGTATAACGTGACTACTAAACATTTAGAACGGACAAAGAGCAAGAAAATTCCTGGTATGGCAGGTTCCACTAAAAGCACAGATCACATAATTTATGAAAGCCAAATGAAAATGAGGCAAGAAAAAGAGGGAACAATCTCCAACATATTTTATAACACCAATTTCACCCTCGTACTAAAATCAGGGAGAAGTACAAAGCCACACAGCAATGAACTACGCACCACTCTCTCTCATAAACACAGACATAGAAATCTTTAACAAAAACTATGAACCAAATCCAATGACATAGAGAAAAGATAACATATCATAATCTCATGGAGTTTAATCATGGCAATATAAGGATGGTTGAGCATCTGTGAATCAAACAATGTAATCTGCCAAATCAACAAATTAACAAGGAGGAAAAAACAAAAGCATTTAACATTACAAAAATACTCATGATAAAAATATGTTCTAGCCCAGTGACACACTTGGTACCAAAACTGAACTACGGCGCTGGAAGCTACTGTACATAGCCAATCATGGTTCAGATCCTGTGTTGGCTTATAAATATGCTGGTTCTTGTGTGCACGTGCCCAAGATCCTGAGGAGCTGGAGGGTTGGGGGAAGGGGGTTAGGGTGTGAAAAGCCCCCCCCCCCACAACCCCCCGTGGGAGTGTTTTTCTTTCTCTCTCACTTTTCTCTCTCCCTCTTCAACCTTACCAAGGACATGTGTATGAAAAAATCTCACAGGTCCTTTCCACTGCAACAGGTGGCAGGTCCAGCTACAGGCCTCTGCCCAGCAAAAGATACTGAGGCAGGGACACCTCTGAAACCCCCACCCCCGCCTCACTTCCAGGCTCCCCAGCCCGAGAGATTGCCCCCTAGATGGTCCTTTCCCCTGCAGCAGGCGGCAGGTCCAGCTACAGGCCTCTGGCCGGCAAGGGATACTGAGGCAGGGACACCTCTGCCCCCTCCACTTCCAGACTCCCCAGCCCAAGACCCCGCCCTCTAGGTAGGTAACTAGAATTTTTCTGCTTTTTTTTTTTTTTTTTCCCTTTGGGCTTCTCCATTCTCTCCTTAATAACCACCTCTCCCTCCTTCCACAGACTGTCCTTTCCCCTGCAGCAGGCCGCAGGTTCAGGTACAGGCCTCTGGTGGCACGGCGTGTGACTTTTTCTTTATTTCTCTGCTGTCTTTTATTTCGCCTCATATTATCCTCTCCTCTTCATCTTCCACCCTGCCAGAGGGACTAGACAGGTCTAGAATCAGATATGTGAAATTCCCTAGTAATGTAATTTTCTCTGGGATCCTCCCTTGTACTGATCCACCTGTGAAAAAGGAGATACTGCTTTCAGACACCTCAGTAGAGTACCCCTCTTAAGACCACATTAGTAAAAACAACAGAAGAGAGACTTCAACAAACATCAATTCCCAGCAAAAGGGAAACACGCACACTCCTAGTCGGAGAAACGCTCCCGTAAGAGGTATTCAAAAGTGAATACATCTTCCAATGGCTAGAAGCAGAAGAAGAGCCTCAGGTATGAATAAACAAGGAAATACATCTCCACCAAAGAAAAACTCCCCTCCATCGCTCGTAAATATGGAGGACGTGACCAAAATGACAGACATAAAATTTCGAACATTCATGTGAAATGGTGACCAACTTCTGTGAACTGGAACAGAAAAGAGACAATGAACTACAGGAGATTAGGAAGCCCTTCCATGATACGAAAAAAGAAATGGACACTCTGAGAAAGACTCAGGTGGAACTACTAGAGATAAAGTCTGTAATACAGGAAATCAAAAACTCTCTTGAAAGTATTAAGAGTCGATTAGACTATGCTGAAGATCGAATCTCTGATGTAGAAGATAAAACTTCTGACCTAGAGAAAACCACCAAAAAGATAGAGAAAATAATAATAATAATAAAAAAAAAAACATGAGGAGAACATACAGGAAATACTAGATTCCATTAGACGTCCTAACGTCTGAATAAGTGGTATCCCAGAAGATGAAGAAACTAATAAGGACATGGAAAACCTATTCCATGAAATCCTGGAAGAAAATTTCCCAAGTCTAGAGAGGCACGCAAGCATCCAGACCCAAGAAATACAAAGGGCCCCAAACAGAATCAACCCAAGAAGATCTTCCCCAAGGCATATCATACCCAGACTGGCTAAGGCCACAGATAAAGATAAGATACTAAAACTGGCAAGAGAGAAACCACAAGTGACTTACAAAGGTCACCGCATCAGGCTAACACTGGACTTCTCAACGGAAATAATGCAAGCTAGGAAAGAATGGGAAGATGTATTGAAAGTGTTACGAGAGAAGAAATTTCAACCAAGATTATTGTATCCTGCAAGATTATCCTTCATATGGGGGGGGGGGAAGATTAAAATCTTTTCAGACAAACAGAACCTGAAAGAATTTGCCAGCACCAGGCCAGCTCTCCAAGAAGCCCACAAGAAAGTACTGTTCCAGGAAAACTAAAGAAGTAATAGCCAGAAACAAAGGAGTAAAAGGCAACTAAGACAATGGACAACTTAAACCTCGGGACAGATCCAGTAACATGGATAATAACATTGAATGTTAATGGATTAAATTCTCCAATCAAGAGACACAGACTGGCCGAATGGATTAAAAACCAAAACCCCTCTATCCGTTGCCTACAGGAAACTCACTTCACGGATAAAGACACACATAGACTGAAAGTGGAGGGTTGGAAAAAGGTTTTCCATGCAAATGGGAACCAAAAAAGAGCTGGAGTCACAATATCAATCTCTAACAAAATAGGCTTTAAAACAAAAACTGTTTGAAGAGACAAAGAAGGGCACTATATTTCTATACAATGAAATTTGGAAGTTGAAGAATTTTTTTAAATGCCATTTATGATATCATCAAAATACAGGAAATACTAAGGAGACCTAATCTAACTATTACGTACAAAGTATAAATGATGAAGTCTTAATGTGCTGATGAGACAAATTTTAAATGATCTAAATAAATGGGGAAGTATACCATGTTCAGCGAATAAAGTTCCCACTAATTTTAGGACGTATCATCTCCCTAAACATAACTCTAGAACCACTACAATCTTATTCAAAATATCAGAAGGCTCTGTGTAGAGACTGAGAAGAAAACTCTAACATGTGCATGCAAAAAATCAAAGGCACTAGAGCCACCAGATTGATGTAGAGAAAAAATACAACACTCGGGAGACACACACTACTTGATTTTAAGAGTACAGTAATCAAGACAGAGTGTTATTGGCATAGGATTGACGTGTGGATCAAGAGAACACCCAGAGACCAGCAATACGGTCAATAGCTATTTGACAAAGTAATTCAACAGAAATTCTTGTCTTTTCTACAAATAGTGCTAAAATACTAAGGCGTCATCTTCAGAAATATTCCTCTTGGTCCTTTAGTTAACACCACATAAGAAAAAGGAACTCACGGGCTAGCTAGTAGAACAAGGGGAACATTGTGCTATGGGATGCCGGACAAACATGGCAGGGTCCCTGGTGAGCATCCTGGGTCCTCCCTATGTACCCTGAACACACTCTCATGTACTCATGATCCTGGATGACTGAGGCTAGGAGTGGTTCGTGGCATGAAAACCCTGCAGACAGGGCTGGCATGTGGTGTGGTGGTTAAAGGAATTGGACTCCCACATGGCCACATGGCTGGCTGTGGTTTGAGTCCCCGATCTGACAGCTTGCTTTCTCACTTTCTCTCTCTCTCTCTCTCTCCCTCTCTCTCCTTCTCTGGTCAAAATTTAAATAAATGATATTAACAAAAAAGGAAAAAAAATTAAGAGAAAAGGAAATCCTGAAGGTGGTGCTTCTCTCTCTCCCTCTCTCTGGAGAAATAAAATGGGCCACTTAGATAGTTCATCAGAGCCTATGTATGAATGGCAAATGAACCCATGAAAATATGCTCAAGACTGTTAGTAATGAAGGATATTCAAGTTAAACCAGTCGGGTACCATTAATTACTTTTACATGAATGGCTAATATTGTGCCAGCCTGTGGCGTGTTGCTTATGGTGACTGTATCCCACATGGCCAACTGTGTGATTTGAGTCCAGGATCTAGAAGTTTGAAAAACATGTGTGTGTGTGTGTGTGTGTGTGTGTGTGTGTGTGTGTGTGCATGCCAATCCTGACAGGAGAGAGAGGGAATAAAAGAGATTGTGCCATAACTATTCCCCATGAACAGTGTTTTCTTCTTTCTTCTCTGCCACCCCAACACCTGTGAGCACACATACCATCTCTCAAAATTGGGGGGAAAAGAGTAGATAATGCCATAGAGAACAAAAATCCGAACAGTTTCAACTTTTGATAATGATGTAGAACAATGGAAACTCATACATGGCTGGTGGAAATGCAAAATCTCACAGCCACTTAAGAAAACAGTTTGACAACTGCTAATGTGGTTAAATGTACACTTACCATACATCTCAGGAATCTCATCCCTAGGATTTTGGCCCAACAGAAATGAAACTTACGTACACACAAAGACCTGTTCTGGATTGCTTAAAAACTTTCATCATGGGACCAGCAGTTACCGTAATGGCTATGTCGCTGGACTCCCACGGAGTCGACCGCGGTTCGCGTCCCGGACCGGGTGGCTTAAAACTCACGCCGGGCGCATGTGCGTACATGCCCAAGATCCCGAGAGGAGAATGGAGGAGAAGGGATTGCGGTGTGGCCATCCCCCCCAGGGAGGGCGTGTGATTTCTCGCTTTCTGTCTCTGTCTGTCTGGCGAGCGCACGTGCCCTATAGCAAAAACCTCTCTAAAAAAAAATTATCATAATACCCCCAAATTATAACACTTCTGGTGAATGGATGGGATGGACAACTTGTAGAGCATCCATACAACAGAATACTTGTCAGCTACATTAAGGAGTAAATTGACACGTGCAACAACATAGATGATGTGGAAAAAACATGCTCAATTTAAAAAATCAGACACTAAAGCCTATACACTACTATACTATATACTACACTTACACGATATTCTGGAACAAGAGACACTATCAGGCCAGAAATCAGAGCACGGATTGTGAGGAATTGGGGTACTGACAGGGTATTGACAATATTGGGGAAGCAAGGAATATTTTGGAGTTACGGAAAAGTTCTATAGCTTGGCTATACTGTATGCTTTTGTCAAAACTCATCAAACTGTACACCTAAGAGAGGGAATTGACCTCTATGCAAATTATACTTCAACATACCTGAGTCTGGAAAAAACATCCAATTGGAATATGACCTAGAGATGATGTTTATATTTCCCCCCTGAGTATAACAGGGATACCTGCAGGGATTTTGTTTGTAATTTGGGTCAACACTTGTCAGAGAAGGTTGTGGGTACCACCAGGCATGTATAAAAATATTCTTTGCAGTGTAGAAAGGATGTATTAGGAATTCAAATGTTTTTATCTCTTCAATTAACTGGAATTAAATTCTACTTCTGAATTTGTTTGTAAAGCACAGGGAAGGTTGGGGGCCAGCACGTTGTGTGGTGCTTATGGTACTGGATTCCCACATGGCTGACCACGGTTTGAGTCCTGGACCTGGTGGCTTGAAAATCGTGCCTGGCACATGTGCATGCTGGCCCAAAATCCCAGGAGGAGAATGGAGAAGATGGGGCTGCGGTATGGCCATCCTCACTATGGACCGATTTCTCACTTTCCCTCTCTCTGTCGCTCTCCATCTCTCCGGCAAGCACAAGTGCCCCATGCCAAAACAAAACAGAACACCCTACAAAACCAAAAAGCATAAGGAGGGCATCTAAAACATCCAGCTTTGTATGTGGTTGTACAGCTCCCATAAGACGGTATTTGTGCTACACACCTCTTTTTTCTGAGGGCCAGTTGGCACAGTACAAATGTCAAGAAAGCAGAAGAGATCACTATCCTAGAGCATGTGAAAATCACCCTCACTGGCATAGCCATTAACCACACCAAAGTTCTCATCTGCCACTCAACTACATGGATGGAAAGGAGGAAGAAGAGAGGGAAGAAGCAGGAAGAAATGAACAGAAGCAAAAAGGCTACAGTAGGAAGATAGAAATCTCACCAACACTACGCCCCCCCATGAAAAAGCAGAAGCTGAATCTAGAGACAGAGTGGTTATTAATTAAATGAATGTGAGTATTTTTAGTGCACACAGGTCACATCAAGAGTTGAAATGGCTCGGTGAGAATACTCCCAAAGACCATGAGAGGACCACAGGCACTGGTAAATCAAGGAATCTTAGACACTTGCAGGGTACACAAAATACTCAATGACCCCCCCCCCCAAAGGCAGAGGCACAGACAAATAACAACTGAAACTGGTTGTAAACAGAGTTCGATCTTTTTAATGCCCACTGGATGAATGTCAGCCCAGCCGTGTATGAAATCTATCAGCAAAATAAGTAAGGATGAGCATCCCAAGAGCAGAAAAAGGCAAGCCAGATAATAAATCGCTTCTAGGGACAGAGGGACTACATAATCTCTAACCAAACGTACGTGAACGTGTTAGAGAGGGAAAAGGAAAAAGAAGAAAAATACCAACCAGTGGCCTAGAAGTCTCAAGGGGATAAACCTGTCATGGTATATGATTTGTTTTCTATTCCCCAGGCAATGCTAAAACCTACAGATTGCCAATGGTTGAGAGTGCCAATCAGCGAAACTTTTAGGAGTCAAGACTTTGCACAATGCAATGGGAGATATTTTTACAAGGAAGGCTGATGAAAAAACCTCACGGCACCATCATCACGCAGGCAAAGTTCTCCCATGCTCCTAATATTCATGTAAAGAGACGAAGCTGCAGTGTTCTTCCTGGCCTTAACACACAAAGAGAATGCGCACAGTGCCTGAGGTCTGCCTTGAGAATTTATAAGAGAAAAGGAGTCCTCTCCCGCACACCTGCAGCTCTTCCCACAACCTCAGGAAAAGACAGAGGCGGGACCAAAATTAGTCCTGTCACCAATATGATTAATGAACATACCATTGTCCAGTGAGGAGATAGGAGAGACGGTTAGAGATCCAATGTCTAAACTTTAGTTTTTCATGCAAACATTGTAGCAAGGTTGTTATGAATTTCGACTCTTCAAATAGACATAGAAACATGGCATTGGGACCCAGTTCTAACATTACGACTCAGCTTGAGGAAAGACTGGTCCTGCCAGACAGCAAAATATATGCCAAGGCTGAACTAAGTTGTTAAAGTCCAGTGACAGACTAAGTAGCAAGAAGCAGATAAGACATAGGAAAGAAAAGGAAAAGAAAAAAAAAAGTTCAAAGACCCAAAGAAGATCTGAATACGCACACAATTCATTGATACATCTCGATATAGACCAGAAATCAGTACACTCTTAATCATCCAGAAACACCCTTAGGTCATTGGCCTATGTTTGATTGAAAAGCCTCTGTTGCCTCAGGGCTCCCTCAGGTAGTAACTTCTTCTGTGGCTTGTTCTTGTCCATCTGAAAGCTCACAGGAAAACTCGAATAATTCATTTGAATGGGCAACACAAATACACTCACTTAAAGGACATAAAGAGAGCAAGTAAAAAGTAAAGGAATACCTTCTGTCAAAGGAAAAGGAAGGTAGATAAAGAAGACATACAAAAAGGATGGAAAATATTGGGTACCAGACTAAAATCTATATTCTGGTGGAAGAAAGTTATTCAAAAATTAGAAAGGAGAAGCAGTTCTATCATGCTCCAGGAGGTACCCCTTAATATAGCTATTACATGGAAGCATTGTGAGTATGAGAGAGATAGGGAGAAAGAGAGAGAGAGAGGGAGAGAGTGAGAGAGTGTGAGTGTGTGTGTGTGTGTGTGTGTGTGTGTGTGTATGTGTGTGTGTGCGTGTGGTGAGAGATGAACAAGGAGTGCTAGGGAATACTCGGAGACACCATTTCTGTTATTGAATACTTTAGTACGTTGGAAACTCTCCAGGTGTATTCTATAAAAATCCTCTTTTGACTTTTCGAAACTGCTGGTGCTGCCTTATCTATCTGAGACAGGCGAACACAGATACTGGGGTCTGGGAGTCCTGGACCAACCGAGACAACATCACAATGACCTCCTTAAGATGATTTAGGAGTCAGAAATTTGGAATGGCCATCATGGCTATCTACTGGGCAGGACTAGTCTCAAGGGTTTCTTGATAGTCATGTGGTGGGCTGGGATATGCAAGTCTTTCATAAGCAGCCATCATTAAAACCATTTGTGTCGGGACCAGCAGTTAGCGTAATGGCTATGTCGCTGAACTCGCACATAGTCGACCACGGTTCGCGTCCCGGACCGGGTGGCTTAAAACTCACGCCGGGCGTGTGTGCGTGCGTGCCCAAGATCCCGAGAGGAGAACAGAGGAGAAGGGATTGCAGTGTGACCATCCCCCCTGGGGGGTGATTTCTCGCTTTCTATCTCTCTGTCTCTGTCTGTCTGGCGAGCGCACGCGCCCTATAGCAAAAGCCTGTTCAAAAAAAAATTTTTGTGTCATTTCTTTTTTTTTTAAAAAAGAACTTTTTGCCATAGGGCACATGTACTCTCCAGAGAGAGAGGGAGACAAAGAGACAGTGAGAGGAGAGGTGAGAAATCATCCCCTCCCCCCCCGCCCAGGGATTGGCGACACCACAATTCCTTCTCCTGGGATCATGGACACATAGGCACAGGTGTTCAGTGCAATTCTGAAGCCACAGGTCCAGGACTCGAACTGCATTTGACCATGTGGGAGTCCAGCGACATAACCATTATCCATCTGCTGGCCCTGCATAATTTCTT
>NW_006208290.1:82434-91136 GCF_000334495.1 Tupaia belangeri chinensis
TTAACACATTTAAGTGTGTCCCTACACTGAAACTTGTGTGTGTGTGTGTGTGTGTGTGTGTGTGTGTGTGTGTGTTTAATGTGAAACGGTACAACCGCTGAGCCAGAAGGAAACTAAGTTGTATTCCACGTTCACAACATGTTTTTAACATGAATTCTTTTTTGAAATGGGAAGAGCCTTACCCACCGTCTTGATAATCACTACGACTGCTTGTCTAGCACGGCCTTCACCCTGCTCGGCACTGCTGTGGGTGTGCTGCTGCCTTTCTGGGGCTTAACTGGCATCACATGCAGTCTGCCCAGGTAACCTGTCCAAAAGAGAAGATAATGAACCAAACCAATCAAATAGGAAAGGCGTAAAGAAATTTCCCTACCAACATTCTAGCAGGCATGTCATCCTTAAATGCAAGAGGCAAAAATCTCATCTGTGATGTAGCTGCCATGTTATCTTTCCTTCATGCTCTTACAAAACGAAATCTCTGTGGGACACCGTTATGCTATTTGGTTCAGGCTGAAATCATCTCCCTCAGGAAAATGATGAGGTGGCAACAGAAGAAAGGGGGAATAACAACTGGGGCCAGACTCTACGCAGCAGCGTGTTTTTCTGTTTTGTTTTGTTTTTAATGATTTCTGTTTGAACTCTCGCATCTGCTCTTTCTTCATAGACACGTACAAATTTTTTCAATATAATTTAAATCACACTCTACATACTGTCTCATAAGCTGTAAATACAAAATATGTTTCATTGCTTTGTTTGCTCACTTCATGAAAGTAGTTCCCTGCAGAAAATTTAGGGTATCTGGCAAGCGCCATCTTCTGACCAGAACCAGAACTGTCACTATCATGTCCTCCCAGGAGAAAGATAAGAACTAACTACTACATCCTCCCAGCCAGCATCCTTCTTGGCTTCCAGCATCTTTCTCAAGTGGTTGAATATACCATGCTGAAATTTAGAGTTTTGCTATTTATCACAGAAAAATGGAAATCTAAATGTCTGCACCTCCAACAGTCTGATTGTAAAAACTGTCGAGTGTTTACTGAAAATTAAAAAATAGGAGAAAGTGATAGAGAAAGAAATTATAACTCTAGGAAGACATTATGACTTCCTAGAGATTGATACTGTGGTCAGTTATACAGCACTCCACTGTATGGAGGCACAATACGATACACTACATTTTTTTTCTTTTTAAAGATTTTTTAAAAGAATGACTTATTCAATTTTATTTATTCATGTATTTATTTTAATTTGACCAGAGACAGACGCAGAGAAAGAGAGCGACAGAGAGAGAGTGAGAGACAGAAAAGAGGGAAAGTGGGGAGGCAAGCCACCAGATACGGGACGCAAACCACGGTTGGCCCTGTGGGAGTGTCCAGCACCTTAACCAGCACACCACCTGCTGGTCCCCTCCACATACTACTTTTTAAACTGTGTTATACAAATCAACTAAAGCCGGGACCAGCAGGTAGTGTGGTGGTTAAGGCGCTGGACACTCCCACATGCCAGACCATGGTTCGAGTCCCAGACCTGGTGGCTCGCTTCCTCACCTTGTCTGTCTGTCTCTCTCTCTCTCTCTCTCTGTCTCTCTCTCTCTCGTCAACTTAAAATACATGAATGAATAAATAAACCAAAACATAATTCTGAAAAACTATGGTCTTCACTGAAAAGAAACATCAACCAAAGCCTCTCTCTCAGACTTAAAACATCAATGACACAGAAAAAAATGGTCATTGCTGACCATGACCATACCTGTGCCCTGAAAGAAAGAGCTTCAGGGAGATACCTGCCGGCCTACACTCAACATAGCGACCAGACGACCTGCTTGATCAGGTTCGGGATAAATTCCACTATCGGCAAATGACAGTGGGGGAAAGCATGGGAGCGTGTCTGCGTGTGTGTCTACGTGTGTTTCTGTGTCTGGAACAAACTGGGTCTGCTCTTTCAGCTTCATTTTGTTCTTCTAATTATAAGAATGAGCAGGGAATAAAGCCATTCTAAAAATGCAGAAACTAGCTACAAACAGATTTTTAAAATCCCAGCAATCTCAACGGAGATGCTGACTGCTAACACGGGCATCTAAGAATTCATATATGTTCCTTTACAAGTGCCGTCTCGCAATAGCACCTCCGAACCCGTTTCCATGCCCGTGCACATTTCTACCTGTGTTTGCGTTAGTCACTTTAGACGCTTACATTTTTCTCTCAATAGCTTTTTGGGTAGAATAACACAAGTTTCAATCAAAAGATAATAAAAATCTGTAACAAACATAGAAACATGGAATGCCATGTCAAAAATCAGCACGAATGGAATGCCTCACTGAAGTCTTACTTTAGAAGCTGTAATCTGATCACCCATTCTCACACTGTGGACTTTAAAAATATCAGGAGAAACCAGAATTCCACAGGGTTAATTCTGTCCCAGTAACAGCCACTGGACCCAAAGCATATTCTCTCCCGACCTTTCCCAAGCAACAATCTTTATTCATTATTTTTCACTTTAACACCAAGGCCCGAAGAAATTCCCGGAAAATAACTAGCTTTAAGACAGCCATTACCTTGAAGCTTCTTGTCAGCTGCAGTGTCCTGAAATGCAGCCCCTCCCCCAGGACTGGCCAGGCAAGCTCACTTCCAAGCTGCTCACAGAAGGCTCCGCCCCCTCCGGAGTGATGGGAAAAGCAGGGGGGGCTTTCCCCTCAACTACAGGGAAGAGAATCTCCAAGTTAAGCTGAAATTCACTTCAAGAGAAGACCTGTGAAGGGTAGGAGGGAGGGGCTGAGGAAAAGAAAAGAGAAACACCAAACTCACACAAGAATGGAAAGTTATCTGTGTGAGCGTTTAGCGTGTAGGATGATGTGTGTAGTAACATCTTTGACTTGACTGACGGGCAATACATGTATACTTTGAAAATCCATACTGTATGCGGTAAAGATGTACAATGACTAAACGTCAACAAGAAAGAAAATAAGTGGAACCTTATTTATACATGACATTTAGAAAGGAGAGAAAAGCGGTTCATTTTTGAAGCACTTGAAAGTAGAATTTATGTTGAAACTTCAAGCGTGGTTATTTCCTAAGGGAAAAAAAATCAAAAGGTGGAAAAGGTGGAAATGCTTTTGTCAGATAATAAACATCCATAGAAGAACACCTTATACGTATTTTTCTTGCCTAGTTTGGCACCTGATTTCTACAGATGATCTTAATTCAGCAGGCCAAACTCAATAAAGAAAAGACCCGCTGGGTCCTAAACAGCAAAGTAAAAACTAGAGGTAAAGGACAGGACCAATTCGCAATAGTCTAAAAGCAGAGTTCCTCCCCACTCCCGATCATTTACTTTCCTGGAAGCAAGCTTACACAGAGCAACTACAGGAATGTGTGTCCTTGTCACGTTGCAAGCATCTAGGCTGTTTGGGTAGATCAGCTTACATCTAGGGTCCTGTTATGTGACCGATTTAATCTTCACCATAATCAATGCCCTGCAACTTACCTTCCCCTTGCACTAGACCTGACATTTTGGCTTTCATCTGCAGCTCCATTTGTTTTGTATCAATTTATTCACTAGAGAAAGGGAGGTGCTATTTATTGGGGTTCCTCAAACTCCAAACATTCTAATTAAAAATAAAAAATCCACAGCACATAAAAATATTCACCTTCCCTAATAATCAAAGAGATGCAAACATAAACGGCGCTGAGATGTCATTTTTCCATATAATTTGACCAACAAAGAAACCATGATACAACGAACAGTTTACACAACAACTAGTAAAAGGACACTCCAGGACCAGCAGTTAGGGTAATGGCTATGTCGCTGGACTCCCATGTAGTTGACCGCAGTTCCAGTCCCGAACCCGGCGGCTTAAACTCACACCGGGCGCGCGCGCGCGCATGTGTGTGTGTGTGTGTGTGTGTGTGTGTAAATTTCCCTACCAACATTCTAGCAGGCATGTCATCCTTAAATGCAAGAGGCAAAAATCTCATCTGTGATGTAGCTGCCATGTTATCTTTCCTTCATGCTCTTACAAAACGAAATCTCTGTGGGACACCGTTATGCTATTTGGTTCAGGCTGAAATCATCTCCCTCAGGAAAATGATGAGGTGGCAACAGAAGAAAGGGGGAATAACAACTGGGGCCAGACTCTACGCAGCAGCGTGTTTTTCTGTTTTGTTTTGTTTTTAATGATTTCTGTTTGAACTCTCGCATCTGCTCTTTCTTCATAGACACGTACAAATTTTTTCAATATAATTTAAATCACACTCTACATACTGTCTCATAAGCTGTAAATACAAAATATGTTTCATTGCTTTGTTTGCTCACTTCATGAAAGTAGTTCCCTGCAGAAAATTTAGGGTATCTGGCAAGCGCCATCTTCTGACCAGAACCAGAACTGTCACTATCATGTCCTCCCAGGAGAAAGATAAGAACTAACTACTACATCCTCCCAGCCAGCATCCTTCTTGGCTTCCAGCATCTTTCTCAAGTGGTTGAATATACCATGCTGAAATTTAGAGTTTTGCTATTTATCACAGAAAAATGGAAATCTAAATGTCTGCACCTCCAACAGTCTGATTGTAAAAACTGTCGAGTGTTTACTGAAAATTAAAAAATAGGAGAAAGTGATAGAGAAAGAAATTATAACTCTAGGAAGACATTATGACTTCCTAGAGATTGATACTGTGGTCAGTTATACAGCACTCCACTGTATGGAGGCACAATACGATACACTACATTTTTTTTCTTTTTAAAGATTTTTTAAAAGAATGACTTATTCAATTTTATTTATTCATGTATTTATTTTAATTTGACCAGAGACAGACGCAGAGAAAGAGAGCGACAGAGAGAGAGTGAGAGACAGAAAAGAGGGAAAGTGGGGAGGCAAGCCACCAGATACGGGACGCAAACCACGGTTGGCCCTGTGGGAGTGTCCAGCACCTTAACCAGCACACCACCTGCTGGTCCCCTCCACATACTACTTTTTAAACTGTGTTATACAAATCAACTAAAGCCGGGACCAGCAGGTAGTGTGGTGGTTAAGGCGCTGGACACTCCCACATGCCAGACCATGGTTCGAGTCCCAGACCTGGTGGCTCGCTTCCTCACCTTGTCTGTCTGTCTCTCTCTCTCTCTCTCTCTGTCTCTCTCTCTCTCGTCAACTTAAAATACATGAATGAATAAATAAACCAAAACATAATTCTGAAAAACTATGGTCTTCACTGAAAAGAAACATCAACCAAAGCCTCTCTCTCAGACTTAAAACATCAATGACACAGAAAAAAATGGTCATTGCTGACCATGACCATACCTGTGCCCTGAAAGAAAGAGCTTCAGGGAGATACCTGCCGGCCTACACTCAACATAGCGACCAGACGACCTGCTTGATCAGGTTCGGGATAAATTCCACTATCGGCAAATGACAGTGGGGGAAAGCATGGGAGCGTGTCTGCGTGTGTGTCTACGTGTGTTTCTGTGTCTGGAACAAACTGGGTCTGCTCTTTCAGCTTCATTTTGTTCTTCTAATTATAAGAATGAGCAGGGAATAAAGCCATTCTAAAAATGCAGAAACTAGCTACAAACAGATTTTTAAAATCCCAGCAATCTCAACGGAGATGCTGACTGCTAACACGGGCATCTAAGAATTCATATATGTTCCTTTACAAGTGCCGTCTCGCAATAGCACCTCCGAACCCGTTTCCATGCCCGTGCACATTTCTACCTGTGTTTGCGTTAGTCACTTTAGACGCTTACATTTTTCTCTCAATAGCTTTTTGGGTAGAATAACACAAGTTTCAATCAAAAGATAATAAAAATCTGTAACAAACATAGAAACATGGAATGCCATGTCAAAAATCAGCACGAATGGAATGCCTCACTGAAGTCTTACTTTAGAAGCTGTAATCTGATCACCCATTCTCACACTGTGGACTTTAAAAATATCAGGAGAAACCAGAATTCCACAGGGTTAATTCTGTCCCAGTAACAGCCACTGGACCCAAAGCATATTCTCTCCCGACCTTTCCCAAGCAACAATCTTTATTCATTATTTTTCACTTTAACACCAAGGCCCGAAGAAATTCCCGGAAAATAACTAGCTTTAAGACAGCCATTACCTTGAAGCTTCTTGTCAGCTGCAGTGTCCTGAAATGCAGCCCCTCCCCCAGGTCTGGCCAGGCAAGCTCACTTCCAAGCTGCTCACAGAAGGCTCCGCCCCCTCCGGAGTGATGGGAAAAGCAGGGGGGGCTTTCCCCTCAACTACAGGGAAGAGAATCTCCAAGTTAAGCTGAAATTCACTTCAAGAGAAGACCTGTGAAGGGTAGGAGGGAGGGGCTGAGGAAAAGAAAAGAGAAACACCAAACTCACACAAGAATGGAAAGTTATCTGTGTGAGCGTTTAGCGTGTAGGATGATGTGTGTAGTAACATCTTTGACTTGACTGACGGGCAATACATGTATACTTTGAAAATCCATACTGTATGCGGTAAAGATGTACAATGACTAAACGTCAACAAGAAAGAAAATAAGTGGAACCTTATTTATACATGACATTTAGAAAGGAGAGAAAAGCGGTTCATTTTTGAAGCACTTGAAAGTAGAATTTATGTTGAAACTTCAAGCGTGGTTATTTCCTAAGGGAAAAAAAATCAAAAGGTGGAAAAGGTGGAAATGCTTTTGTCAGATAATAAACATCCATAGAAGAACACCTTATACGTATTTTTCTTGCCTAGTTTGGCACCTGATTTCTACAGATGATCTTAATTCAGCAGGCCAAACTCAATAAAGAAAAGACCCGCTGGGTCCTAAACAGCAAAGTAAAAACTAGAGGTAAAGGACAGGACCAATTCGCAATAGTCTAAAAGCAGAGTTCCTCCCCACTCCCGATCATTTACTTTCCTGGAAGCAAGCTTACACAGAGCAACTACAGGAATGTGTGTCCTTGTCACGTTGCAAGCATCTAGGCTGTTTGGGTAGATCAGCTTACATCTAGGGTCCTGTTATGTGACCGATTTAATCTTCACCATAATCAATGCCCTGCAACTTACCTTCCCCTTGCACTAGACCTGACATTTTGGCTTTCATCTGCAGCTCCATTTGTTTTGTATCAATTTATTCACTAGAGAAAGGGAGGTGCTATTTATTGGGGTTCCTCAAACTCCAAACATTCTAATTAAAAATAAAAAATCCACAGCACATAAAAATATTCACCTTCCCTAATAATCAAAGAGATGCAAACATAAACGGCGCTGAGATGTCATTTTTCCATATAATTTGACCAACAAAGAAACCATGATACAACGAACAGTTTACACAACAACTAGTAAAAGGACACTCCAGGACCAGCAGTTAGGGTAATGGCTATGTCGCTGGACTCCCATGTAGTTGACCGCAGTTCCAGTCCCGAACCCGGCGGCTTAAACTCACACCGGGCGCGCGCGCGCGCATGTGTGTGTGTGTGTGTGTGTGTGTGTGTGCACGTGCCCGAGATCCCAAGAGGAGAATCGAGGAGAAGGGATTGTGATGTGGCAATCCCACCGGGGAGGTGGGGGGTGATTTCTCGCTTTCTGTCTCTGTGTTTCTCCCTGTCTCTCTGATGAGTGCACGCACCCTATAGCAAAATAAAAAGAAAAAAAAAAAAGGGCACTCCCTCATGTCCAAAGAGAAGGTAAGGCAAAATGAAAGCCAAAGTCTTATCTGACTCTAAAACAGGAGGGTGTGCTCCCTCTCCACCAGGACACACCACCTCTTGAATTCTGTCTTGGTAGAACCAAGGATGATGTCATTCACTTTCAGATTGTGAGGAAATTGGTGACTATAAGCCCAGAGTGAGTGCTGCTCAGTCTCCTGTCCATCCTGGTGAACATACTGGCGAACTACAGCCATCTTCAGTAACCATACTTACTTATCCATGCATGCTTTCCATCTCCTACATACATCTCCATTCCCACACAGATAGGCATTTTTTTTAAAATTGTGCACTGTGCTTTGGCACTGATCATGCTTGCATGAGAGCATTCACTTGGCCTTCGAGCAGTTACGCCAAGTCTCTTGTGTTGCAGGGGCCTGGCAGTCCCTTGCCTCTCAGACATGGCTATTCCTGGACAGGGACTGAAAATCATTTGTTACGCAGAGAAGTGCCCATTTCACACCACCCTTATTCACAACAGAGGATTCCTTGTCTCCATGCTTTGTGGTATGCAACTGCCAATTCAATAAGGAAACTCGCATTGCTATTCTCTTTGGCTGAGCCTTTTTCTTCCACAAAATCTTCATGAAATTAAGACTTGAGTTGAGATTTTTATCGCCTTTAACATTGAGGCCGTATGTCCCAGGAAACCCCAAGACCTACATGCTGCCCATGGATAATGATTCTGAGGTGTAAGTCTCTTAAAGAAAGAGTTATAGTAAGTTAAACGTAAAAACCTGAAATATAAGTAAAGTGACTGAGGCCCTCACAATGCATCCACCCTCACAGTCGAGCATGCAAACGCATCTGCCCGTTCTAACTATTTAGGTTAGAGAAACAGAACCACACTACGACACAGCTCTTCTCACAATGAGCAGATGAAGAGAAAGAGAACATTCTGGGTTGGGGAAATCTAAAGAAACAAGAGGCCATCATTTTTCCAGAGATCCACAACAGAAGGGTTAGGCTGGATCAAAATGATTCCGGTAACCAATCGGAAAGGACGCGAAGGATTCTCTGCTGTTACGGATTCC
>NW_006208290.1:91285-105092 GCF_000334495.1 Tupaia belangeri chinensis
GATCCAATGTCTAGCCTTTAAGTCTGTCACGAAGGCATTATGACAAAAGTTATGCTTTTAAAGTTTTCAGATAGGCAGACAGAAAATCAGATAGTTGTGGGAATGGAACCTTTCTTAAATCATTGGAGAGAAAAACCCAGGACAACTCAGCTGGGCTGTCAATTCCACATCGTAGAGAGCAAGGTTAACAAAGATGCATGGGTCACGTCCATCTCTGATAGTAACTTAGGGTGTCCAAATATCCAATAAAAAAAAAATGTAATGATACAATCCTAAAAAGGAGTGTTAGCTCACTGGTTTCCTAGAAAAGCAGTGTTTTTGAAAACATCTCACTCTGTTGTCTTAGGGCTATTAAATGCTTTTCACCTCCTGTCCTTGCTTTATTTTCCTTTACCTTCACAAAGTAGCTTGAATAACATGTTTTCAAGGCGTGATAAATGGGTTCGATTAAAATACGGCCAAAAAAAGAGGGATCAGAAAAGAAATTTTCATTGCTAAGTACCAAGAAAGTGAACGATGAGAATGGAGACAGGATACAAGTCAGAAGAATAGTGGGGATCAAAGGGGACCAGAGAAAGAGAGCATGTTGGGCTTAGAGAACAGAAACAGGGTAGTATGGTAACACATAGCCAACCGCAGTCTGAGTTTCGGATCCAGTGGCTTTACACCCACGCTGGGCAGGCGTGCGCGCATCCCCCAAATCCCAAGAGGAGAATGAAAGAGATGGAATTGCGGAGCACCCATCCCCACCCCCCGAGAGTGATTTTTCACTTTTCCTTTCTCTCTCTCCTCTCTGGCCAGCACATGCGACCTATGGCAAAAATCTAGAAAATAAAATAAATTGGAATAAAAGAAAATATAAATACAAATTAAACTCTTTGTAACCATGCTATCTAGGTTGTGGTGGGGAGAATCTAGCATAGTCGTCAAGGATTAGAGAGTCAGGACATGGGCTGCAATTTTCTCAAGTAGACACCTGAATAGCTGCTTGTCGATTTCTTCACAGTCGTTTAATACATGAGAGTCTTTCCCCAAATGACAAGTTCTGCCTTTTAGTTACAAACATTATGGCTGCAGAACAGAATGTGAAATGGGCCTTTCATTTTCAAAAGCCGTGACTACAGAGAAGGAAGCAAAACACCTTGTTCTCTTAAGTTTTCAGCATGCTTGGAACATGAAATGTTTTGGGGACATGGGACAAGTCTTTTACCCACTGTCCCGAGGATCAGGGTGGGCCCAGCGCCGTGATCCAGCTGTCTACATTCTCACTCCTACAATGCTTGTCCAGCAGGGCCTTCACCCTGTCGGCCTCAGTGTGGTTGTGCTGCCTTTCTGGGGCTCAACGGGCATCTCAGACAGGTCACGGGCATCTCTGATATTAGCCTAGGCTTCTCACAATGAAGACAGGAAATCAAATCAACTGAACGGGAAAAGGGTAAAGAAATGTCCCTACCAAAATTCCTGCACGCACTTCATTCTGGAACTCAGGATGAGGCTAAAGGGCACGCACGGTACCAATGCCGTTCTTACGTTCCTTCTTATAATTTGAAATGCTCTCTGGGACAGAGATAGATTATATTGTTATATTATGAAATCATCCCTCTGAAGACAAGTGTGAGGTGGAAGATATGAGAGAAAGGAAGTAACAACTGCTTTGTGTCTTTATTTTTTAAATTTGCTATAGGATGCTTGCCCTCAGCAGAGCTAGACGGGCTGGGGGAGGGGTGAGAAATTATTCCCCGAAAGGGAATGACCAAGCTGCAATCCCTTCCTCTCAGGATTTCGGGCACACAGGCACACGTGCCATCGTGTTTTTTAAGCTGCCAGGTCCAGGACTCGAACCGCACTGTCAGTCGTGTGAGATCCAGCGGCCTAAGCCGTTAAGTTCCCTGGTTGGCCCATTTCCTGTCTTCTAGAGGCCAATTCTGTATAGCAAGGTGTTTTTTTGGTTTGTTTGTTTACACTTTCTGTGCGAAGCTTCACATCATCCCTCATGTGGAACTTTTTCTTCTAGACACTTTCCATTTTTCAACAGAATTTCAACTGCATACTACATGCCGTCTCATCGTCTGCTAATACAATACAAAATATGTTTCATTGCTTTCTTTGCCCACTTCATCAAAATGGTTGCTAGAAAAAGTTGAGAGAACTCGGCAAGCACCATCTCCTGACCAGAACCAGAACTGCAGGCACTCAGGTCCTTAGTGGGCAAAGGTGGGAACTACAGCAATCCAAACTGTAACCTTTCTTTCCAGACTTCTACACGTTTTCATTCTCACCTGAACAGTTGGTGCACGTGTACAAAAATGGAGCCATGGTGTCTTAATTTGAACATTTATCATTGTATGTCTTGGGCATATTATGCACATTTCTCTATCTTTTCAAATTTACACAGAAAGAAAGCACATCCCCTCAAGTGGTCAAACTGTAATGGATCGCTCTATACATTTCCACACTTTCTCTATAGACAGTCATAAATGTTTCTTTTGTCCCTCCAATGATATGTTTGAATACCTTTCTAAATCAGTACTTCCTACATTCTGTATTTGTGAATTCTTTAACGAGGTTTCCCATATTGCTCAAGTTTTAGCACATTTTCTCATGCTGAAAATTATTTATGCTTGCTATTTTCAAGAGAAAATTTTGAAAGTGGACAAGTGTAATATAGGGTAGGCCGGTGGGGCACTGGCTAAGGAGGCTGGATCCCATGTGGCCACAGTGCGGTTTGAGTCCCAGTGTCAGTGGCGTGTCCAACATACTGGATGCCTGGGGATCCTGTCCAAAATCTCAAGAGGAGAGTGGAGGAAAAGGGACTGCAGCAGGGGCTGCATGGCCCACCTCCATGCAGGGTGCTCTCTCACTTTCCCTCTCTCTTTCTGTCTCTGTCTCCCAGAGGTGCAAACGCCCTCTATAGCAAACATAGAAACAGAGAGAGAGATAGAGAGAGAGAGAGAGAGAGAGAGCGCGATAACAGTGTTGTTATAGAAGGTTAAAATGTTCCGTCTCTCCAACATTTATACAACACCTATATTTCCAATTAATAAAATACCATGGGTATTTCCCAATTTCTGTTGCATACCAGGTACTAGGACACGCAATCTTTTTGTAAAAGGTGAGATTACATGACACAGGCCATTCTGCATTTTGTTTATTTTAAGACGATACCTTGGGCATGTCATCCTTTTGCATTTAGAGTTTGCGCGTTCTTTTTACAGCTGCACAATCTCCCATTGTGCATCTACTATGCTATCCCATAACCTGCTTTAAACATTTTCTGACTTCTTTACAACACTCGAGATAAATATCTTGTCCTTGAACCAGAGTCTGGACTAAAGCCTAAATATTTGAGTTGCAAGAAAAGCCTAGGCAACCAGATAAGCAGCCTTGTCAGAGGCACAGAAAAATCCAACTCGACCTAGAAACACCGGTCTGTGGGTACAGAGTGCGTTTGGAGGGGTATCTGTTCAAGCGTCTGTAACAAAAAGCATTCTTTCTTTTCAGGTCCACTCTTGTGTGCGAGAGAATCAGAAAGTACCTAAAATCCAAAGATGAAAATAGGCATCATCTGTACTCCAATCCCTGAGTTGTTCACTGCTTCCATTTGCGTCTATTCTCTTTTTAGCCCTCATCCCGCATACATATTTGAGGGGCCAGCAGGTAGCATGGTGGTTAAGACACTCCCATGTGGCCAAATGCAGTTCGAGTCCTGGACCTGGAGACTTGCTTTCTCACTTTTCCTCTCTTGCTGTCTCTCTCTAGTCAAATTAAAAATGATAGTAATAACTAAAGTCAAATAAACAATTCTTTATATAATTCATATTTGAAAATACTTTTTGAAGTTACATCTACTTGCCCACACATCTTAACATCTTTCTGTGTGTTTATATGTGTTTACCCTACTTTGGGAAGCATAGCTTTTCACTCCACGATTTTAAGTTCCCATGTCAGTTCCTTTTATACTGACCTAGGTACTATGCTAAATGAAAAGGAGGAGGAAGGAGCGGAAATCTTCCTTCTTTTCTCTATGTGCTTATTACTACACATCTTTTATCATTATATTGCGTGTTTGCACATATTAAGATTGGTGTAATTTTTACAATCTTTCGGATATTTTCCTACTGCAGTACTAATAGAAATATATCATTCTCTTGATAGGTAGAGACCTAGAAAAGGCTGGGTTTGCACATCACTCTAAAATCAGTTCTCTGAGGACCTTGAGTACTCCTTGACAAAAGAGCAAAGTTCTGTCAGAGGTACTTGAATCTGCGGTTCAAGACACTTCGGATTACTTACTACTATACAACCTCAGCCGAAGCAGTCAGATCTGCACTACCAAGTGATAGAAAACGCAAAGTACCCACTAACAGCAGATTCCTCCTTTAGGATTATCACACCCTGTTCACTTCAACCTCAGGGAGCTGAATCCCCCAAGTTTGCTTTCATCCTGTACCTCAGCCACCACAGCAAACCAAATCTGAACGTAAAACGCCCTGTTCAAAAGTTAGCTTCTGGGACCTCGGGAAGAATTTTTGCACAGGTGTAATCTCATCGCCGCCCGCCCCCCAGGAACAACGGCTTTCACAAAACCACAGGACTCCAAAGCAGCGGTGCCTTCTTTTCTCACCTTCACTCCAAATCCCGCCGGCGTGTGCGAAAATACCCAGCCCGGAGGACAGCCATCACCTCTGCGCCGCTCCTCTCCCGCGGAGCCTCTGAGGTCGGCCAACTGGGCTCCTCCCCAGGGCGGAGCGGCGGGCGCGGTGGTCCGACCTCCAGGGTTCGCCGCCCCTCCCCGCCAGGGCGAGCGGGAGTCCCTCCTCCGCTCAGAGCAGGGTCCTCAAGTTGGACACAGAAAGGGCTCCCAGGAGAAAGGCCCCTGTCACAGGACTCAAGGCGTAATGCCCACCTCTGTTCAATTCCCAAAGCCCTAAGGTGGATGGTTTCCTGGCGAAAAAGGAAAAGAGGAACCCCATCGTTTAGTTTGTCTTGTTAGTATCTTTATCGCAGACCTTTAAAGCTATCTTTCCACAGTCCTATCGCATGGATGATATCGCTTCACTTTCTTCTGCCAACATTTTCCTCAAGGAAGAGCCTACCGTGGGGGTGTCATTGGTTGTACACGTTTATTGTCTGTCGATTCCTTTATGCTTGCATTTCAGAATTTGACTTTGATACGGTGTCATGGTTCTTATCCTGAGTTCACCGGGCTTCTTTGTCTGTAAGGTGGCACTTTCTCATCCATTTTCACTCAAATTGCAAACCAATTCTTTCTCATCATGAAGAGGCAGTTCAAATGTGCCTGGTGTGCTTTTTCTGGCCCTCCCTCGTGCTTGATTTCTGGTCAATTTAAGACCTGATTGTCAAGCTCCACCAAAAAAGCTCCCTGGCTATCTTGAAGGAGACCGCAGGGAATTAGGCACAATTCTTCCCAATGTTGAATCCGAACCTGACACGTCGGATGTCTCTCCTTTTATTCCTGCTTTTTATACTCTTCTCTAAAGTCATCTCCAAGGAAAAAAACCTCAAATCAAATCTGAGTCTCCTGAAATTGGAAACAAGGTGTGCATCAATAGTAAGATCACCACAAATGAATTTCAAAAATCACACAGGGGCATGGGAGTGCTTTTTAATGCCTATGTTTGGCTACACAGATATCCCCAAGCTATTTACTGTACGTCATTAAGAAAGAACAAAGCAGCAGAGTAGAGAGAAAGGGGCCTGAGGACATGAGCAGGCAGCTGGCACTCTTCTTCCCCCTTTCTTTCCTTCTCTGTGCTGGAAGTTCAAGCAGTGCAACCTCCAGGCTCCCTCTGCTCCTTCTCTAGATAGACCGGACTCCAGGCACATGAATAGTTCTACTGCAGTCTGGGGCTCTGTTAGTTCCATCTCACAAGAAGCAACATCCTGTCCTGTATCTTCCCCTCCTAAATAAAGCCGACATTTGGGGACCAGCCCATGCCCGAATGTTTAAATGAGCTGTATCCCACATGGCTGACTACACAGTTCGAGTCCTGGACCTGTTGGCTTGAGAAGCAGGCTGGACATGCCTGCTTACATGCACAAAATCCAAAAAGGAGGGACAGATGGAGGGCAAGACATTGCAGAGTGACCATCCTCCGTGGGGCAGTGCTTTCTCACTTTCTCTCTGTCTCCCCATCCCTTCTGTTTCTCTCCAGATCTATCTAGTGAGGGCAGACCAGAAAGAAAAAAATAAAGCTGATATTTTGGTTCTATCAGCTACACAAAATATTTTATCTCAACTTTTTCATGTTTTTCAAGATATGACAATAGTAAACTTTATGTACCTATTAATTTAACTCAAAATGTACAATATTTCAAACATGGATAAAAATATGTTTGGGCAAGTAAGAAACTAAGAAGTGGAGGGAAATGGTGATGACCTCCCCCTGAAGCTCTTCTAACATACTAATCATCTTGATGTCTCTCAGATTAAAGTTTATGTATTCGTGTCTAGTAGTGTATCATGTGATTGTCTTCTTTCCTTTTTTTACAATTTATTCAGTTATAATTGGCAAACTGTATATTTAAGGTGTGTCATGTGATGATTTCATCTGTGTTTACATTATACAGTGATTTCTGCAGTCAAGCTAAGTGATCATTACTTTGCATCGTTACCTTTTGTCTTGTTCTGAGAACACTGAAAATCTACTCTCTTAGCGGCACATTTCAAGTACATATTGCGTTCTTATGAACCACAATCACCCTGCTATACATTAAGTCTCTAGAACTTACTCATAACTCAGAGCAAGTCAACATCAAGCCATTTCCTACAACCCATTCCCTCGTGACCTCTCTTTTGTTCCCTGTGCCTGAGTTAGATTTTTTTAGTTTCTGCATATAAGTGAGATCCTGTAGTGTCTATCTTTCTCTGCCTGGCTTCTGTCACTTAGCATAAGTGTACCGACCCGCAGGACAGTCGAACAGGTTTCCTGAGGGAAGGCGTGAGAGACGGGACTAACGGCGCACTGTTACAACACGGAGACGAGGCAGTGTTGCAACTCTTCAGGGTCGTCCAGAGACGACGCAGTGGTACAACTCCTCAGGGTCATCCGGAAATTATGGGCCAGGGATCGTGGTTATATAGATGTTGGTGGGCGGTGATTGGTTGTTCTATATGTAAATGAAGGATTGTAACAGGTGGGTTATGATTGGGTGCTTTTGTGGACCAATCATGAGGTGCCAGATATGCAAATCTTGAGGGATTCTAAGGTCACTGATTTGCTATGGGAAGTGGCCAATCAGAGTATGCTTTTGAAGGTGAGGTTTTGAAGGGGAGCCAATCATGGCCTTTGGCATTGTGTAATTGTTTGCTGAGAAACCGAATCCTAAAGGCGATATTCGCTGGTACGCAGCCTCCCACACTCCAGGTTTATTCAGGTAGTCACAAATAACAGGGGTCCATCTCTCCAAAGGTGACGTAGTATTCCATTGTGTGACTCTGCATAAAAATATACCGTATTTCTTTATCCACTCGACTGCCCACAGGCACAGGCCGTTCCCATATCCTGGCTGTTATAGGTGGTTCCGCAATGGCAACATAGCAGTATAGATATCTCTGCGACATACTCATTTTATTTCCTTTGGGTATATACCCACAAGTAGGACTCCTGGATCATATGGTGCTTCTTTCTTTCTTTCTTTTTTTTTTTTTTTTGTCTCGAGGAACTGCCATACTGTTTTCTAGAGTGGGTGTGCCAATTTGAATTCCCATCAAAAGTATATGAGGATTTTCTTTTCTCAACATCTTCCTCAACACTTGTCAGCATTTGAAATATTTATTTATTTCATGTATTGAATTTGGATCACGGCCATCCTGACAGGCAGAGGTGATCATCTCATGGGGACTTTGATTTACATGTCCCTGATAATTAGTGTGTTGAACACCAATTCCTGTGCCTGTTTGCTATTCATATGACTTCTTGGTTACAATGTCTATTTGGGTCTTTTGTATATTTGTCAATTGACCCATTTTTTGTGCTATTGAATAATATGAGTTCCTTATACTGTTTGGGGATTAATGCCTTATTGGATGTATGCCTTGCAAGCATTTCTCCAATTCTGTGGGTTGACATTTCACTTTGCGAATTATTTCTTGTGCAGTGACGAAGCGTCTTAGTTTGCTATAGTCCTATTTGTTTATTCATAATATTTCTAATACCAGTTTTTTCAAGGGCTCTGATATTTTTCCAAAAATCAAAGTTTCTCAGTATTGCCATTCTGTAAAAATAGTTTCTATTCACGGGAAATTATGAAAAAATGTGGAACAATTTATATTATGAGTACCCATGATATCATAGTAAGAAACATTGTTCATTTAAACATAGCAACATTAAGAACAGAGAACTGATGAGCTTTATTCTTTAGGCTCCTAGGACCTTGAGAAATATTGCTATTCAGAATAGAAAGTTTCTACTCCTCATAGATCTTGTTTTTATATTGTTGGTATCATTTTCACTTTATTTAGTGTTAAAAAGGACCTAAAATCAGTGAAATATAGAATATAAACATGTCAAAATAAAAACCATTTAAAACCGAATATTGATGAAAATGAGTAGCAACTGTAAGACTTTTTACACTTGTGATGAAGGGTAAATCGGAACTAACGTTTGGAAAATGTTTGGACATTTTTTCCTAAAGCTGCCCATTCTAGTGGTTATCAGAGAACAATTTAGGGTTTTAAACAGAGTAGAATTTCTAACTTGGTACTAGATAAATGGTCTCCACAGAGAGTGACATTTTAAAGCTAAAATGGAAACTTTTCTATTATACATGTGTCCGTGTGTGTATCTTGGGTGTTTATGTTTAAGTACACAATACTTAATGGTACATTGCAGTAATTTAGATTACAATCAGTAGAAAGGGGACAATTAAATAGCTAAAATGAAAATTGATCTTAAAATAGCCAGCCTACCCCCATAATGGAATCATGTAATTTATTTATAGTCCATACATCCTATCAAGATAGCAAAAGATTTTATAGGCCTCAGCTATATGTACATTTTCAATGTACACAAATTAAGCTGTATCTTTAACTGCCTTTTTTTTTTTCTTTTTTTTTTTTTTTTGCTGTAGGGCGCTTGCGCTTGCCAGAAAGACAGAGAGAGACAGAGAGGCAGAAAGCGAGAAATCACCCCCCGGGGGAGATGGCCACGCCACAATCCCTTCTCCTCCATTCTCCTCTCGGGATCTTGGGCACAAACACATACGCACCCGGGGTGAGTTTAAACCACTAGTTCCGGGACTTGAACTGCAGTCAACTACATGGGAGTCCAGCGACATAGCCATTACGCCAACTGCTGGTCCCAATTCTTTCTTTTTTAATGATAGGATGTGTACAAATATGTGAGAGATAGAGATGGAGAGGCAGAGAGAGAAAGAGAGAGAGGGAAGCACCTTCAATAGGGCCTTGTCACACTATAATCTTTCTTTCTCCAGCCCTCCAGCTCCCCAGTTATCCTGTTCCCAATGTCCCCTTTGAAGGTAAAACCACTTAGTCATAACTGACAAGCCTACCAGCAAGGAAAAAGAACTGTGCTTCAGAGCAATGCCTGAAGAGGCATCCCAGAAAATTACTTTTGCTCTTTTGCACTGCCTGCCTCATTTCTAGAAAATAAACTCCTTATTTTGGTAGAAACCTTGGAAATTTGGAGGTACATCAGAAAACGTAGGATTACCTCATAGAGCTCGCAAAGAGGTAAAAGTAAATTTCTTTCTCTTTGTCCTCTAGCTTTAGAGGAAGTAGGTTCATAAAAATGGAAATGTGAAAATGTTTGAATAATAGGGATCATTTAAAACAGATTTGGATTTGTTTACAACCTTCCTATGCAAGTTATCGAGGCATGGTAGTTTGTTAGCATGAAAAGGTTGATAATGATTCAATAAGGAGGCGCGTGAATGTTTAGTAACACTTGATGGATTTGTGTAATATGTCAAGATATGTAGAAAATGAGCAAATTATAAATACCCAGGAACATGGACAACATTAATTTGTTATCGTCAAGAATAATTTACTGGACCAGCGGTGGCATGGAGGTGAAGGCACTGGATTCAACATGGCAGACTGTGTGGATTGAGTCCCAGAAATAGTGGCTGGAGGATCACATGGGGCATGCATGCATGTGTGTGTCCAAGATCCCAAGAGAAGAATGGAGGAGAGGAAATTACAGCATGGCCAGCTCTCCTGAGGGTTGTGACTCCCTCCCCGACCCTGGTAAGTGCACACACCTTACAGCAAAGCTAACAAAAGAATAGCAAGTCTTCCCCGATGTTGGAAACTGAATTAAGGGAATCATATACATGAACATGTACGAATCTTACTGAACATAAAGTATAACTATTTCTAAGATAGGCTATATTTAAATAAGAATGTTTAATCAAGTATGTTAGGACGTAAATTATTTTTTATTTTCCACTAATTTCTGTTGCTTAGTTGAAAAGAGGATGGTCATAGAAGAACAAAACCTTGCCAACTAAGAAATGGACAAACTGTGTATCCTCTATCTCCGGTTTTTAGCTTGAAAAAAATAATCACTGGGAACAACTTGTTTTTGGTGCACTAATTCTGATCTGTATTGATCTTGTTTTATACTTTGTCGTTAGATGTTCCCATCACACACTACAGCTGAAGGATGAAAGCTTTTTATCTGAAAAAGAGATACTTTAAACATTTGCAACTTGAAAGTTTTTTATCTTCTGTTTTATGATCAGCATGTCCTGTACTGCCGCAGTTTCCTTTGTAAGGACATTATGTAATTAAGGCCTTGTGAAAATAACCTGTCTTGATTACAAAAAACAAAAACAAAACCAAGCAAAACCTACACGTTTATGTAAACATTTCTAATCCCCAAATTGCAAAATCATTTTATTTCAACTCCCTTTCTGAGCTGGCATGGTCTCTTTTAAATAATTTTGCTATCTGGCTGATTCCCTTGTTGGTGAGTTAATAAAATTTGACACATACTAGAGATAAATTATGTAAAACACATTTCATCAAGTGATAGACAAAATATGTAACAACTCCTATGGCAAAGGCCTTCTTCAATCTCTAACACTGGCTAGGAACAAACAGTATGGCTATGAAATGTCAGCCACCCTTTTGAACAAGAGCAAGAAAACAATTTACCGGAGTTAAGCTCCTGCATGCTGAAAAAGGCAAACTGGGCAGTAGTCACTGCTGGGGCTAAGGGGGGGTGGGGCTGGAAAAATCTCTGGTCAAGTGTATCAGAAAAGACTGGATAGGAAAAAAAGTGTTTCCAGGGAAAGGAGGTGTCTTCCCACAGAGAATGGGCTGACACATGGCCCACAGGCTTACAAGTTTGAGTGTGCCACATTTCTGGATTTTGTTCTCCCGAGTCAATACTCCAACCTACAAACTGCCAGTGGATAGTGATACTGTCAGTTATAATACTAAAGGTGGTATTATACTAAGATTTTCTTTTAAGACATACATAGGTTGCTGAAGATGTCACAGCTGCATGGTCACAGTGCACAAGTCATTACCAGATCACCAAGCAAACTAACTCGAGCTCTTTCCACATTGTGACATCACAGGTTAGAAAGATTCTAGGGACTGACAAACAAAAAGATGAACCTTCTGTGGTCAATCTTGAGCATTCTGAAGCAAGAAGGACCCACCTTATTCATGCGGGGATCTATAAAAGAGCTGGAACCAGAACCATTTCTATATCTACACTGAATAGAGAGGTCACTATCATTTTCTAGAGAGAATACATAGGAGATTTCACAAAGCCTGCCTGCAGTTTCTTTCTTTCTTTCTTTTTTTTTTTATTAAGAGGATTTTGCCTTTGGACCTATGCTCACTGGGGAGAGAGAAGGAGAAGAGAAATCACCCCATCCCTCAGGGGATGGCCACGAGGTGAAGTAATCCCTCCTCCTCCTCCATTCTCGTCCTGTATCTGGGAAGGCATGCAGGCCCAGTGTGACTCGGGAGCCACTTGGTCCTGGACTTGAAACGTGGTGGGCCATGTGGGAGTCCAACGATGTAAGTACTACGTCATCTGCTGGCTCCGACAAGGCCTGCTCTTTAGCTTCTATGCATTGTGTGGGAGGCATACGCCCAGATGTTTACATACTTGATATTCTCAATATGGCAGGCAGCCTGACAGATATGACTTCATTCCCCAGGTCTACCACTACTCATGTGATCTTAAGCATTTCCTTAACTTCTCTGTACCTCAGTTTTCTCATCTGTAACATGCGAATAATCTTAATACCTACCCCGAAGGCTCATATAATCAAGCCAATACGTAGTTCACCTGAAATAAAAACATGGAGTTCCAGGAGAGTTCTGAAAATGAAGCATAATTTGGGAAGACTAACGTGAGGGAGATGAAGTCATATATAGAAAACTACAATGAATTCAAGCGCTTAGTAATAACCTATCGTGGCAGGTAGCAAACAGCTAAGGAAGAGGTAGCACGAATGGGAGAAAAGGTATACGAACCCCAAATAAACCACAGTAAGAGTATATGAATATTAAGAGGATTTTGCCTTTGGACCTATGCTCACTGGGGAGAGAGAAGGAGAAGAGAAATCACCCCATCCCTCAGGGGATGGCCACGAGGTGAAGTAATCCCTCCTCCTCCTCCATTCTCGTCCTGTATCTGGGAAGGCATGCAGGCCCAGTGTGACTCGGGAGCCACTTGGTCCTGGACTTGAAACGTGGTGGGCCATGTGGGAGTCCAACGATGTAAGTACTACGTCATCTGCTGGCTCCGACAAGGCCTGCTCTTTAGCTTCTATGCATTGTGTGGGAGGCATACGCCCAGATGTTTACATACTTGATATTCTCAATATGGCAGGCAGCCTGACAGATATGACTTCATTCCCCAGGTCTACCACTACTCATGTGATCTTAAGCATTTCCTTAACTTCTCTGTACCTCAGTTTCCTCATCTGTAACATGCGAATAATCTTAATACCTACCCCGAAGGCTCATATAATCAAGCCAATACGTAGTTCACCTGAAATAAAAACATGGAGTTCCAGGAGAGTTCTGAAAATGAAGCATAATTTGGGAAGACTAACGTGAGGGAGATGAAGTCATATATAGAAAACTACAATGAATTCAAGCGCTTAGTAATAACCTATCGTGGCAGGTAGCAAACAGCTAAGGAAGAGGTAGCACGAATGGGAGAAAAGGTATACGAACCCCAAATAAACCACAGTAAGAGTATATGAACCCCAAATAAACACAAAGTGTATTATTTGTTTGTAGCCAAAAGACACATGTGCTTACCAGAGAGAGAAGAGAGAACTCAACTGCGCATGGTCACACCACGATTCTGTTTCCTCCATTCCGTCAGGAGTTGGGGAACACGCACACAGGTACCAGCCCATTTATCAAGCTGCTAGGGCCAGGATCCAAACTGGGGTCAGCCCCATGGTATCCAGTTCCCAATGTATACTGTCTTATGGGGCCCGTCCAACACTAAGTCCATTTATGTACTTGAAGACACACTAGCAATCTAGCATGGATTCTCCGTACTCTGGAAAAACCCCTGAGACATTGGCTGCTAATAAGACTCCTTTATTTTAGGATTACTAATTGCCATCACTTTGGGAGCCTTCATACTTTCCTCCTTAATACTTGTGTTGAATAGGAAATACTTGAGGATACTGTATTAAAGACAAGACAAAAAAGAGGAATCAGCAAAGAAATGTTTTACGTCTGGGGCCGGCAGGTGGCATCGCGGTGAAGGGTGCTGGACTCCAGCATGGCCGACCGCGATTCAAGTCCCATACCTGGTGACTTGGTTTCTCTCTT
>NW_006208290.1:105588-111003 GCF_000334495.1 Tupaia belangeri chinensis
TTCCCTCTCTTTCTTTCTCACTCTGTCCCTCTCTGGTCAAATTAAAATAAATAAATAAAGTTAATTTTTTAAAAGGAGAAAAATGTTTTACTTCATACAAGGAATCTTGTCAACAGGAATATGGTACAGATATGAGGATGAAGAATGAGTGGGGAGCATACAGATGAGGCCTCATACATGGAACACATAAGGGGACTTTTTAAAGTTCAGGAAAAAAGGAATTAAAGTACAAGTTTGCTTTGGTGCAAAACAGTTTCAGAATCCAGATAGCTTTTTTCAAAATAGTTATTTTCCATGAACTTTTTGAGGACCGCCTCCCCCCTTATACTTAAGTTGTAAGTATACATGTCTTTACTCATGTGTGTGAGAACAAAAGTAAGCTTACAGAAGCTCACATGCTCAAAGTCACCTGTCACTTTTGTCATCAAAGCCAAAGTTCATCATTTCCCTGAAGCTTCAGGGATCAATATGTACCAACGTTACACTAGGAAGGTTGCTAGAACTCCCAGTTACTTCTATTAGAGCCAGAGCCAGGAGTCTGCTGCTGCCTGTGCTCTCAAAATATCGGTGACTTCTCACCAGAGCCAGAATCCTTTTCTCTGACCAGGATCCCATGAGACCATACTTCACGTAAGGAGTTTACCTTCTCACTGCTCCAGTTACAGAAAGTATTGTCAGAAAGAAAAAATTAAAAAAGAGAGAGAGAGAGCAAATAAAGCAATGGCTTCCTGAGAATCCAGGCAACCTTCATCTCTGCCTCTCCTGTCTCTTCTGGGTCCAACTTCATGGCTGGTGAAGCTCCCCCAGCTAGCCCCCCACTCCCAGTCCTCAGTGCTAGTCAGGACAGAATCCATCCTGTCACCTCCATCTCGGCCTCTCCTGTCCTTTCTGAGTCCAGCTTCATGGCTCTGTGCTCCCCCAGCCAGGCCCTCCCCTTCTAGACCCCAGTGCTAGTCAAGACAGAATCAATCCAGGCACTTTCATCACTGCCTCTACTGTGGCTTCTAGGTCCAGCTTCATGGCTCTGAAGCTTCCCCAGCCAGGGCCACACCTTCCAGACCACAGTGCTTGTCAGGTAGGCAGTCTGTCTTTCCCTCTTGTTCTTTTGTGTTCCTTCCAAATTTTCTTCCTAAAAATAAAAAAAAAAAAAACAAACAAAAAAACAAAACAGCTTTCTGTCCCCTTCCTTGTGCCTTTCTCTTGCAAATTTATCTTTTTTTCTCTCACCAGTACAGAAGCAATCCAGGGGTTTTCATCATCTCTACATCTCCTGGCCCTTCATGTGGTTTTCATTTTTTAACCCAGTTTTATTTATTTATTTATTTATTTATTTATTTATTTGGAGAGGTTTTTTGTTCAGGGCCTGTGTGCTCGCAAGAAAGACAGCAAGGGACAGAAAGCAAGAAATCACCCCCCTGCGGGAATGGCCACACCGCAACCCCTTCTTCTTCATTCTCCTCTCGGGATCTTGGGCACGCACGCACATGCACCTGGAATGAGTTTAAGCCACCAGGTCTGGGACTCGAACCGTGGTCAACTACATGAGAGTCCAGTGACATGGCCATTATGCCACCTGCTGGTCTCAACCCAGCTGTATTTTCTATAACGTGTCTTTTTTTCTTCTTTTTTTAGTTCTAGTACTTTCATTCTTTTTCTTTTTTCTATTTTTCCTTTCTTCCTATTTCTTCACTTTCTCTTCTTATTTCTGATTTCTTTTTTTTTTTTGAATTTTTTTTCTTAGAGGTTTTTGCTATAGGGCACGTGCGCTTGCCAGACAGAGAGAGACAGAGACAGAAAGCGAGAAATCACCCCCCAGGGGGCATGGCCATGCCACAATCCTGTCTCCTCCATTCTTCTCTAGGATCTTGGTCACACTTGCACACGCACCCAGAATGAGTTTGAAACCACCGGGTCCGGTGCGTGAACTGCAGTCGACTACGTGGGAGTCCACCGGCATAGCCGTTACACTAACTGCTGGTCCCTTATTTCAGTTTTCCTTATCCTCATTTCTTCACTCTTTCTTCAAATTTCTGTTTCCTACCTTCTTTTTCTTGTACCTTACTTTGCTATTTTACTGGTCAGCCCTTACCCACTGCCTATAGAAGAGTAAGTTCATACTAGTTAAACTTCTGAACATTGTGAGTTTTAGAGAATTCTATACCCCTCACTGTACTGGTTATAAAATGAGAGAAACGCTTCGTCATAAATCTGATTTCAAAACTCCTCCTGTGATTCCCACACTGGGGGACACTGTAGAAGGGGGAAAATAGCACCAATTTATTTCACAGTAAGGAAAACATACAATCGCACAGTTACAGAAACTTTCTCCAAGAAATTAGCCCAAAGTGAATACATTACCAAATAACTGAAAATCAGAGAACAACCTCAAAGATGAGAGAATCAAGTAATGCATCTCCTGCACAGGAACAGAGTAACTTGTCTCCAAGTAGGGAAAATTTATAGGATAAGACCGAAATGTCAGAAAACGAATTTAGAATATTTATGATAACAAAACTCTATGAGATGTAAGAGAAAAGAGACATTGCGTTGCAGAGATGAGGAAGTCTTTCCACGATATGCAAATGAATTGGACATCATTAAAAAAAAAAGAATCAAATGGAACTGTTAGATGTGAAGGCTGTAATACAGGAAATAAAAACCTCCCTGAAAAGTACTGAAAGAAGGTTAGACCATGCAAAGGATCAAATCTTGGAAATAAAAGACAAAAACTCTGACCTAGAAAAAATGATCAAAAATACTGAGAAAATAACCAAGAAAACTGAGGATAATATACGAAAAATACTAGATACCATGAAAGGCCCAAACATCTGAATAATTGGCATCCCAGAAGGAGAAGCAATGAATAAGGGCAATGACAATATATTCCACAAAATCCTGGGAGAAAACTTTCCAACTCTAGAGAGGCACTCAAGCAGTCAGATCCAAGAAATGCAAAGAACTCTAAATAGAATCAATCCAAGAAGATCCTCTCCATGGCACATCATAACTAAATGGGCTAAAACCACAGACAAAGACAAGATACTAAGATTGGCAAGAGAGAAACATCAAATCACAAAGACTATCCCATCAGGCTAACACCAGACCTCTCATCAGAATCAATGCTGACAAGGAAACAACGGGAAATATATTCAAAGTGTTAAATGAAAAAACAATTTCAACCAAGGATACTACATCTGGCAAGATTATCCTTCACATGGTAAAAGAAGTTAAAAACATTTCCAGGTAAACAAACCCTGAAAGAATTTACCAACTCCAGACGAGCTCTTCAAGAAATTCTGAAAGGCATACTATACCAAGAAAACTAAAGGCAGACAGACACCCATAAGAGAGCAAAGAACAACCAAGAATATGGCCAACACAATGGTAGGGACAAGTCTGGAAATATCGATAATAACAGTGAATGTTAATGAACTAAATTCTCCAATCAAGAGAACAGACTGACTGAATGGATTAAAAATCAGAAACCCTCCACTTGATACCTACATACATAGACTAAAAGTGAAGGGCTGGAAAATGCTATTCCATGCAAACGGAAATAAAAAAAAGGACAGGAGTCACTATACTGATTTCGGACAAAAATAGGCTTTAAGACAAAAATCGTAAGAAGGGACAAAGAAGGGCATTATATAGTAGTGATAGGACTAATTCATCAAGAAGATATAAAGCTTATAGATATCTATGCACCCAACTCAGGAGCACCCCAGTATGTAAAGGAAATACTGCTAGATCTAAAAGGAGAGAGAGACTGAAACACACTATTTGCTGGAGATCTTAACACCTCATTATCTCAAGATAGATCAATGAGACAAAAAAAATAAGCAACGAAATCCAGCACCTAAATGATATCATAATTCAGATGTACTTGACAGACATCTATAGAACTTTCCACCCAAAACACACAAAATATACATTTTTCTCAACCCCTCATGGTGCTTTCTCAAAGATTGACCACATGATAGGGCTCGAAACCAGCCTTTAAAGATTCAAAGGCATAGAAACTATATCCAGCATCTTCTCTGACCATGATGGAATTAAACTTGATATTAACCTCAGGAAACATTCACCAAAATACACAAATACATGAAAACTAAATAATCTACTTCTGAATGACTTCATGACTACTCAAGAGATTAAGACTGATATCCAAAGATTCATGGAAACAAACAATAATGAGTACACACGTTTCCATACTATATGGGACACTGCCAAAGCAGTCATAAGAGAGAAGTTCATAGCAATTAGTGTACACAAGAAAAAGATGGAAAGGTGGCAAAAAGACAATGTAACATCATGCTTCAGAGAACAGAAAAACAACAGCAAAAAAAATACAAAAAATATCAAGAGGAAAGAAATGATAAAGATTTGAACAGAAATAAATAAAGTAGAAAATAAATGAACTATACAGAAAATAAATGAAAGCAAAAGGTGGTTCTTTGAAAAGATAAACACACCATTATTAGCTAGACTAATTAAGAAGAGAAAGGAACCAGATAAATAAAATTCACAATGAATCAGGCAACATTAAAACAGTCATAATAGAAATACAAAACATTATTAGAGGATATTATGAGCGACATACACCAACAAAAAAGAAAACCTGGATGAGATGGACAAATTTGTGGACACATGTAATTTACCAAGATTGACTCAGGAGGAAAAAGGAAGCCTGAATCTACCAGTAACAAGTAATGAGATTAAATCAGTAATAGATAACCTCCCAACAAAGAAAAGTCCAGTTTTTGATGGCTTCACTGCTGAATTCTACAAAACTTTTAAAGAAGAGATAACCACCATTCTACTCAAACTGTTTCTAGAAATACAAAAGGAAGGATCCCTTTTAAATTCATTCTATGAAGCCTACATCACCCTCATTCCCCAAGTAGATAAGGATATGATAAGATAGGAAAACTACGGACCAATAGCTCTGATGAATATAGATACAAAAATTCTCAACAAGATACTTGCTAACCACATTCAACAGCATATTAAAAAGATTATTCATCACAACCAGATAGCCTTAATTCCAGGGATGCAAGAGTGGTTAGACATATGCAATACCATAAATGTAATAGACCATATTAATTGAAAGAAAGATAAAAACCATATGATCACTTCAATTGATGAGGGAAAAGCATTTGACAGAATACAACATTCCTTCATGATTAAGACCTTCAGTAAAATTGGCATAGAAGGATCATTTCTCAGCATAATAAAGTCATCTATGAAAAACCTATAGCTAACATGATACTGAATGGAGAAAAGTTGAAAGCTTTTCCACTAAAAACTGGTACAAGACAAGGCTACCCACTCTCTCGACTCCTATTTAATATAATACTGAAAGTCCTAGCCAATGCCATCAGATAAGAGAAGGAAACAAAAGGCATTTTATTAGGG
>NW_006208290.1:111472-114589 GCF_000334495.1 Tupaia belangeri chinensis
AAAAAAAAAAAAAAAACCTAGGAATAAAACTAATCAAGGAAGTTAAGGACCTCCATAAGGAAAACTATGGAAATATTTAAAAGTAAATAGAAAAGGACACACAAAAAAGTTGAAGGACATCCCATGTTCCTGGATTAGGAGAGTTAATATAACAAAATGACAATCCTACCCAAATGAATCTACATATTTAATGTAATGCCTATAAAACTGCAAGAAACATTCTTCACAGATCTAGAAAAGACAATCATAAAATTTGTCTGAAGTCATAAATGACCATTTATTGACAAAGCCATCCTGTGCAAGAGGAGTGGAGTTGGTGCCATCTGTCTTCCTGACCCCAAAATATATTACAAAGCTGTGATAATCAAAACAGCATGGTATTGGCACAAAAACAGACACAAAGACCAGTGGAATAGAGACTCTAGAAATAAACCCAAGAACATACAGCCAAGTCATCTTTGACAAAGGATACCAATCAATCCAGTGGGAAAAGGAAAACCTCTTTAGCAAATGGTGCTGGAAAAGCTGGGCATATACCTGCAAAAAGATTAATCTGAATCTCTGTCACCATTAACAAAAATAAATTCAAAGTGGATCAAAAATCTAAATCTAAGACCGGAAACTATAAAATTACTGGCAGAAAATAATGGGGAAACTCTGGGAGACATTGGGGTATGCAAAAGACTTCTTAAAGAAGACCCCTAAAGCACAGGCAATAATCCCCAAAATAGACAGGTGGTATTATATCAGATTAAGAAGTTTCTGCACAGCAAAGGACACTGTACGACGTGTGAAACAACAACCCTCAGAATGGGAGAGAATTTTTGTTAACTATGCCTCAGATAAGGGACTGATAACCAGAATACACAGAGAACCCAAGTGGCTTACCAGGAAGAAAATAATTAGCCCAATTAAAAGATGGGAAAATGAGCTGAATAAACAACTATCTAAGGAAGACATATGAACAGCCAACAAGCATATGAAATATTGCTCAACATTCCTCATCATAAGGGAGATGATGATCAAAACCACAATGAGATACCACCTAACCCTGTCATAATGGTGAAGATTTTAAAAACAAAAAATGCTAAGTGCTGGCAGGGATGTGGTGAAAGGGGAACTCTCATACATTGTTGGTGGAAATGTAAATCGGTCCAGCTACTTTGGAGAACAATATGGAAGTTCCTCAAGGACCTTCAAGTAGAACTACCATATGATCCAGCAATTCCACTCCTGGTTATCTACCCAAAGGATAGGAGAATGCTTAGTCTGAAAAGCATTTGCACAGCTATATTTATTGCTGCATTATTCACAACTGCTAAGACATGGAATCAATGCAAATGTTCACAAATGGATGAATGGATTGAAAAAGTGTGGCACGTATACTCCATGGAATATTATTCAGCCATAAAACGACAACAAGACCCTGGAATTTGATAGAAAGTGGACACATATGGAAGATCTCCTGCTGAGCGAAGCAAGTCAACCTATGAAACAGAGAGATTGTATGTCTCAACTTAACATATACTGACTATCTACACTCTACAGTAGAGACTGAAAGACTGGAGGACATAAAAGCACTAGAAATTTTTATGGACACTGAGGACAATGTGGAAGGAGAGTGGGAGAGGGGAAAAGTGCAAGAAGGTTAATTTGAGAAAATATGGAGAAATAAGACATTTGTGTTACACAGATATGGTTTGTTGTCTGTTGGTGATGTTGTGTATAGTAATCTCAAATTATCTGCTCTGTGACATATATCATGTTGGGTAAAATATCTTTACACACTAAATAATGTATAATGATTGAATGTATATATAATAAAAAATAGTACAAAAAAATCGCTTCCCTCCTTCTCATGTCTCCCATTCTCTTACCAGTGTCTCTCATTGATATAATCTACTACTTCTCAAGTCTTACTAGGGATTCTGGGAAAAGTAGCTTATGGAATTCTATCACATATAATATAAAAAGTTAGGAAAGAAATTGAGAGCACCTGATACAATGGGATTATAATAGCTCTATTGTTAATATTTTTATATCAAAGATACTTTTCATCCAAAAATATACTTCTGAGCAAGAGACTTCCTATGTTTCTAAAATATGTCATTTTTCTGGCAGTGAAAATAATGTATATTTTAGGGAAAATTGGAACTCGATGAATTATACAAGACAGAAGTTGATTAGATTCTGTATCTCCATGTTCCCCACCCCATGCCTGCCTTCCCAGATACACTTTGCTCATTGTAGGCATGTACTCTCCAGACTTTGTAAAACATAGTGTTCAAACACACATCTTTTTCTTCAAAAATGGAGTCCTAGGATACATGACATTCTTCATTTGCTTTTTTTCTTAACATGGCATGTTTCTGTATCAATACACATAGAGTAACTTTATTTATTTTACCACTTAGATATTATAAGATCTTACAGATAGACCATATTATACTGTTTTGATTTATGTGTCCTTTCATAATTCACAGGTTAGAAGTTAAGCCCCATATTGGTAATATTAAGCAGTAGAGATCTTGGAGAAAGCATTTGATAAAATACAAAATCCTTTTATGACTAAGATCCTCAGTAAGATTGATATAGAAGGGTCATTTCTCAACACAATAAAAGCCATCTATGAAAAACCTACAGCTAACATACTAAATAAGGAAAAGCTACAAGCTTTTCCACTAAAACCAGGTATAGGCAAGGCTGCCCATTTTCTCCACTGCTCTTTAATATAGTACTGGAAGTCTTAGCTAATGCAATCAGAGAAGAGAACAATATAAAAGGCATTTGAATAGGCAAAGAAGAGTTGAAAATATCTTTATTTGCACATGACATGATGGCATACTTAGAAGACCCAAAGGTCTCCATGAAAAAACTTATTTTTTTTTCCCAGTGCATATTTTTTTAATTATCATCATCATAATCTTCTTTATATTACATTGGATTACATATAACTTTACAGTGTATTACATTGTTTTTTCAAAAGGGAATGCCATGCATGTCCGTCAGTACAGAGACATTAATCTCCCCACTTCAACATTCAATATCTTTTCTATGTTTTCCCCAATCATTATTTTTATTATTCTAATTATTTTTTAAAACAGTCAATTGCTATTT
>NW_006208290.1:115842-118071 GCF_000334495.1 Tupaia belangeri chinensis
TTTGATAGAAAGTGGTCAGATATGGAGGATCTATTGCTGAGTGAAGTAAGCCAGGCTATGAAAGAAAGATATTGTATATATCCACTTAATATATACCGACTATCCACACTCTATGGTAGAGGGCGAAAAATTGGAGGACATAAAAGCAGTGAAAATGCTTAATGAGAATAAGACAGTGTGGAATGGGGCGGTGAAGAGAAGAGGATAGAGAAAGATAGCAAGAGAACAAATAGAGAGGCATGACATTAGTGGGACACAGATATGGCTTATTACCTGTTGATGATGACGTATATAGTAATTTCAACTAGATTGGTCTGAGAAGTATTTCATGATGGGTAAAGTTCTTTTATAAGCAAAATGAGAAATAGTGATTATTGACTGGTTAAAAAATAATTGAAATAATAATAATGATCGGAAAAAAAATCAATGAAAAGATATTGAATGATGAAGTAGGGATTTTAATGTCTCTGTATTGACTGACATGCATGGCATTCCTTTTTGAAAAAGTAATGTAATACACTGTAAAATTATATGCAATTTAATGTACTGTAAATACGATTATAATGATAATAAATAAATAAAATAAAATAAAATAGAGATCTTCAGAAAAGTGCTAAAATCAGAATTGTTCCATCCTTATGAATGGGACTAATGTTCTTGTAAAAGAAGCTTCAAGTTCCAGTAGGTGGTGCCATGATTAAGGCACTTGATCCCACATGACCTACTCTGTGGTTCAAGTCCTGGACCCGGCAGCTTGAAATTCACACAGTATGCATGTGCATATGTACACAAAATCCCAGGAGGAGATTAGAGGAGAAGGAATTGTGGCATGACCATCTCCCCTGGGGCATGTTGTCTCACTTTCTCTGTTTCTCCATCACTCTGTCTCTCACCATTGAGCAGATAAACCCTATTGTAAATATGTTTAAAAAATAATAATAAAAAAGAAGCTTCAAAGAGCCGCCGGGCCCTTCCATCTCTTCTGCCATGTGAGGACACAGAATTTGTCCCTTTTGCTTCTTTTGCCATGTCAGGATGCAGCAAGAAGATAAAAGTCTCTCAGTAGAAACGGTCTTACTTATTGTTTCATATTTGATTTTCTTTAAGCAGCTTTGCGGAGGAGTACGAGCTGCGTGTATTTAAACTGCATGCTTTAATATGTTGTGGCATATGTATAAAGTGTTGAAGTTAACACCACAAACAAAATAATAGAGCTTCTTTTTGCCATTTTTAATACCTCTCCCACACTCAGTTCCTACTTCCAGTCAACCACTGAACTGCTGTCACTACATTATTTTTTCTAGAATTTTATATGCATGCACTTGTGCAGTAAGCAATGTTTTTTCAGCTTCTTTTACTCAAAATAATTTCATAAGTTCTAAGCCACCGGGGCCGGGACGCGAACTGGGGTCGACTACGTGGGAATCCAGCGACACAGCCATTACGCTAACTGCTGGTTCCCCTTCATGCCGTTTTTAATACCTCTCCCATACTCAGCTCCTACTTCCAGTCAACCACTGAACTGCTGTCACTAGATTATTTTTTCTAGAATTTTATATGCATGCACTTGCACAGTAAGCAACTTTTTTTCAGCTTCTTTTACTCAAAATAATTATTTTGATATCCATTCTTACTTTTGTAGGTATCAATAGTTTATTCCTTTTGTCGGGGATGAGTATTCCATTGCATTGGCATGCAACAATTTTTCCATTCACCTGTTGATGGACATTTTGATTGTTTCCTGTTTGGGGCTGTTACAAATAAAGCTGCTATGAGCCTTTGTGTACAAGTCTTTCTATGCACTCTTTTTTATTTCCTTTGAGTAAATACCTGGGAGTGGAATGACTGGGTCAAAAGGTGGGTGCGGGCTTAACTATCTAAGAAACGGTTAAACTGTCTTCCAAAGTGGTAGCATCACTGTATATTCCCATAAGAATATATGAGAATTCAGGGCTTCACATCTTCACTACCACTTGGTATACACAGGAATTGTTTGTCTATTTGTTTGTATGCTTTAGCCACTTTATTAAGTGCATAGTTAGTTTTCTAATTTGTATGTTGGTTTTACTTTATTTTTATTACATTTAATCACTGTACATCTTTACAACATACAATAAGGTTTTTCTTGGCATGAATAGAGTGCATATCTGTTAAGTCAAGATATTATCACATACATTATCATCAACAGAGAATTTTTATTTTTGTATTTGTTAAATGTTTTTTTGTTTT
>NW_006208290.1:118105-138554 GCF_000334495.1 Tupaia belangeri chinensis
TTCTTGTACTGTCTCTGGCATCAACAGTTTCCATCCTTGCTAATATACATTTCAATATCTCAGTTTCTGCTATAGAGTGTGATATTTAGTATATATGGAGCAGGAACATACAATACCTCTCTTTCATAGTGTGGCTTGCTTCACTTAGCATTAAGTCTTCTGTAGTTATCCACTTTGTATCAAATGTCAAGGTCTCTTTTTTATGGCTGAGTAGTATTCCATAGAGTATACATGCCAAATTTTTTCCATCCATTCATATGTCCTTGAACATTTGGGTTGATTCCATGTCTCAGCCATTTTGAAAAATATAGCAATAAACATGAACCCCTTCCTGTACTGTCTCTGGCATCAACAGTTTCCATCCTTGCTAATATACATTTCAATATCTCAGTTTCTGCTATAGAGTGTGATATTTAGTATATATGGAGCAGGAACATACAATACCTCTCTTTCATAGTGTGGCTTGCTTCACTTAGCATTAAGTCTTCTGTAGTTATCCACTTTGTATCAAATGTCAAGGTCTCTTTTTTATGGCTGAGTAGTATTCCATAGAGTATACATGCCAAATTTTTTCCATCCATTCATATGTCCTTGAACATTTGGGTTGATTCCATGTCTCAGCCATTTTGAAAAATATAGCAATAAACATGAATTTGGAATTGCTTTTCTGACAGTTTTCCTATCTTTTGGGTAGATATCTAAGAGTGAAATTGCTCTGTCCTATGAGAGTACTGTTTGTAGGTTTTTGAAGAAACTTCTTATTGTTTTCCACAATGGCTTTGCTAATTTACATTTTCAATGTGTATTGATTTTGATTTGCACTTTCTTAATTACTAAAAGTGTTGAGCATCCTTCATGTGTTCATTTGCCATTCATACAATCTTCATTGGTGAAGGGTCGATTCAAATGTCTTGCCTATTTGTTACTAGATTGGTTGTTTTCTTATTATTTAATTTTGAGAGCTTTTTGTAAATTCTGGATAGAAGTCCTTTGTTATATATATTCTTTTAAAATACTTTCACAGTCTATGACATGTCTTTTTACTCTTACAGCAGATATCATTCAAAGTGCACAATTTAAAACATTTTTATGAAGTATGATCTGAATTTTTTTCTCATATGAATTATTCTTTGGTGTCATAAATAATACATATTTACCTAACTGAAAATTACAAAATTTCTTCTGTATTTTCTTTCTAATATTTTATTGTTTTAAGTTTCATATTTACTTCTGTGATCTGTTTTAAGTTATTTTTTTGTCCATAGTGTTCTTTTATTGTTATATTACATTGACAAGTAGTAACTGTATATATTAGTGGGTATGATAGCTTTTATTTATTTATTTAATGTGTGTGAGAGAGAGAGAGAAAGAGAGAGAGAGAGAGAGATTTTTGAGTGGGTCACACCATGTTTAGATTCTCCTACCCCAGCCTCCCAGTTAGCTATGGCTACAGGTGCATACTACTGGGCCCAGTCTCTTTATATTGAGCCTGGACTTGAACCTGGGCCTCCCATATGGACTCCTCCTCTCAGGAGCAGTGTCTTAGTAGAGTGTCCCTCTGAGTTGAGCACAATGTGGTATTTGAATATGTATATACAATATGTCATAATCAAATCAGTCTAAGAATCATATCTGCCACTTTAAACATTTGTCATTTTTTTGTGTTGGGAACATTTAAAATCCTCTTTTCAAGCTTTTTGAAATATGTAATAACTATTTGTCACATATAGTTGCCCTACAGTATTACTGCAGTGTAGAATTTATTCCTTCTATCCAGCTACAATTTTGTTTCTCAAACTTTTCCAATCCTTCTATTCTCCTTACCCTTCCCAGCTTCTAGTAACCACTATTCTGCCTTCTGTATTGTGTGAGTTTTTCATGTGAACATTCGGTTGTTTTAGTGTCATTTTTGGAAAAAACGTTTTTTCTCCCCTGAATTGCCTTTGTAGCTTTGTAAAATATCAATCATCCATGTATGTCTATTATATGTTTGGACTCTTCCTTCTATTGCATTGCTGTGGGGTTTTTGTTGTTGTTGTTGTTGTTTTATAATAACACTCCAGTATATTTTTCTTTTTCTTTTCTTTTTTTTATTTTTAAGATTTTGCTACAGAGCATATGTGCTCACTGGAAACACAGAGAGAAACAGTGAGAAGGAAAGCAAGAAATTGCCCCAGGGGAGATTGGGTTGCCACACCACAATCCCTTCTCTTCTTGGGAATTTGGCATGCACACATGATTTTTCAAGGTACCAGATCTGTGATTCAGTCCATGGTCAAGCCATCTGCCATGTGGGAGACTAGCACTTTAACCCCATGCCACCTGCTGGCCCCAACACTCCAGTATCTTGATTAATGTACTTTTATAAGTCAACAAGTATGTCCATCAAATTTGTTCTTTATTGAATTTATTTTGGCTACTTGATTTTGTTTGTACTTCCAAGTGAATTTTAGAATGCACTGCTCAATTTGTACAAGAAATATTGCTGGGATATTGATTGAGACTGTAGTGTGTCCACTGATCAATTTGGGTAGAATTAAGACCTTCATGATATTTAGTATTCTGCTCTTGAACTCCAATTATCTCTATAAAATCTTCACTGTCTGGCATCGATGAAACCTGCTCACTCTTTCAAAGACTCCAATTACAGTTTTTCAATCCATTCATTCATACGGGGGCATTTGGGTTGGTTCCATGTCTTAGTAATTGTGAATAGTGCTGCAATAAACATTGATGTGCAAGCACTTTTCCATTGAAGAATTCTTCTGTCCTTTGGGTAGATACCAAGGAGTGGGATTGCTGGATCATATGGTAGTTCTATTTGTAGATTTTTGAGGAATTTCCAAATTGTTCTCCAGAGTGGCTGGACCAATTTACATGCCCACCAGCAATGTAAAAACCCAAATGCCCCTGTATGGATGAATGGATTGAAAAGCTGTGGTACATATACTCTATGGAATACTATTTAGCCATAAAAACTAATAAAACCCTGGCTTTTGACAGAAAGTGGAAGAATATGGAAGCTTTACTGCTGAGTGAAGCAAGCCAGGCTATGAAGGACAGATATTGTATGTCCCCACTTAATATATACTGAGTGTCGAAACTGATTGACTAAAAGATACACAAACACAAGAGATGGATGTGAATGCCAGATATGGTGTGTGTGGAGGAGTGGGGCCTAGGACAGGACATTTGGAGGAGGGATACAGAGGCAGAGCATTGACAGAATGGGGAGGTGTGGTGCTATCTGTTGAAGATATTTTGATCAACTGGACTGGGGAGAAATGTTCACATATTGAAATGTTCACTTCATAAGCTAAACAATGTCATTGAATGTATATAAATAAATAAATAAATAATAAAAACATTTTTAAAAAGACTTCAATTACAGCAGTGGGTGGCATGGTGGTTAAGGCACTGGATTCTCACATGGCTAACCATAGTTCAAGTCCCAGATCCTGTGGGTTGAGAATCATTCCAGGTGCATTTGTGTGTGTATACCTCAAATCTCAAGAGGAGAATGTAGAACAAGGGATGGCAGAATGGCCATCCTGCCTGGGGAGTGATTTCTCACTTTCCTTCTCTCTGTTTCCTTCTATATCTCTCAAGTGAGTGCATGTGCGCTATGGCAAAAAAAAAACAAACAAATAAACAAATAAATAAAGCAAATTAAATCTATATTATTATTCCACATTTCATAAATTCTCTATTTTTTTCTTTGTTCATTTTAGATAGTTTTAGTACTCTGTCTTTGAGGCCATTAATCTTTTCTTTTGTACTATCTAATCTGTTATTAATCTTGTTCAATTATTTCCCATCTCATAAACTGTAGTTTTCATCTATCTGTGGTTGAATTTGGGTTTTTAAAATATCATTTGTGGGGACCAGCAGATAGCATAATGTTTACATCACTAGACTCCCCCATAGCCAACTGTGGTTAGAGTCCTGATCCTTGACACTCAAGTAGGGCACATATGTGTATGTGTGTGTGTGTGCCCAAAGTAACAAGAGAAGAATGGAGGAGAAAGGATTGGAGCATAGTCACCCCCAAGGAGCAATTTCTCACTTTCTGTCTCTGTCTCTTTCTATCTCTTTGCGAGCACACCACGCTCTATAGCAAAAGTTCTCAAATAAATAAATAAATAAATAAATAAATAAATAAATATCATTTGTAAATCTACTTTGCATATCCAATTTTTTCTCTTGTTTGGTACATGCACAATACAGTATAAAAATCTTTTAATGTACTTGTACATAATTTCTTTTATCAATAAAATTTCAGGATCAATTTGATTCTTTCCTGATTTGGGACCATACTTTCTTGCTTCTAAATCTGCCTAGTAAGTTTTCACTGGATACAGGACATTGATAAGTTTACCTTATTAGTTGCTTAATATCTTGATATTACTATAAATATTTTGTTTCATATTCTAAAATGTGTTTATGTTATTTAAAATAATTTGATCTTTTTTTAAATTCTTCTCATTGGAACCAAAGCAGACTTTAATCTACAGCTAATCTTACCCCACAAAAAGGCAAAACTGAGTGTTCTAACTAGCACCTGTAAATTATGAAGTTTTTCACTCTAAGAGGTAGAAATAGAAAGTAGTCATTTGCTCTGTTCTTTTGCCCTGTGGATATTTTTCTCTCCAGTTATTTCATGTGTTTTCCCCCCTCTGTCAGTCCAAACGTCCTTACATGCACATGCTGATCATTAGTCAGTTAAAGACTAAAGTAGTACTACTTGCAGGTATCCAGAATTATCTCTTCATAGCTAGCTCTTCCCAAGAACTCCACTCTACCAACTCTAGCTTTGACTTCAATTCCTAATCTTGTCTCCTTAACTCAAGGAGATTACTGGCTTTATGTCAAGACTTCCCTCACTCTCCTCAGCTGTAGAGGCCTGGAAATTTTCCAGGCAGTAAACTGGGATTATTTTAGGGCAAATATCATTTATTTCCTGTATCTCAAGAATCAATGTCTTTGCTATCCAATGTTCAATGTCTTAAAAACTATTCATATATTTGATCTGGTTTCATGTGTTTCAAAGGCAAATCAAATCACTATTAATCAATTCCAACCCAAATTGTAAGTGACCACACAATTAATTTTTCTAAGTAAACTTTTACTTTGAGTTAAATGTAGGTTTACATGCAGTTGTAATAGATTCTATGTACCTATTACCCAGTTTTTCCATTTTTCATGCAAAAGTATAGAACAATATTGCAATCAGAATATTGACATTGATACCATAAAGAAACAGAACAGCTCCATTAGAGTAAGGATTCCTCACGGTTTTCTTTTTACATTCATACACAGCTCACTCTGCCACCCCATTCATGATCACTGGTAATCACCAGATTGTTCTCCATTTTTTATAATTTTGTCATTTCAATAATGCTACATCAGGACCAGCAGTTAGTGTAATGGCTATGTCACTGGACTCCCATGTAGTCGAAGCAGTTCACGTCCCGGACACAGCTGCTTAAACTCATGCCTGGCGCTTGTGCATGTGTGCCCAAGATCCTGAGAGGAGAATGGCAAAGAAGGGATTGGGGCGTGGCCATCCCCCCTGGGGGCTGATTTCTCGCTTTCTGTCTCTATGTCTTTTTCTGTCTTTCTGGCAAGTGCAAGAGCCCTATAGCAAAAACCTCTCCAAAAAAAGAAAAAAAAAATAATGCTACATCAATGGAATTATGAAGTTTGTAAGAATTTGGGATTGGTTTATTTTTCATTCCACATAATTCACTGGAAATTCATTTCAGTTTTTGTGTGCATCAATAATTATTTTTTTTCCTTTTTATTGCTGAAGATTATTCCACTATGAGAGTTGTACCACATATGTTTAATCATTTGCCCATTGAAGAGTATCTTAGTTATTTTCAATTTTGCTATTACAAATAAAATATGAACATGATGATTTTTTGGTTAATATCTTTTTATTTCTTTGGGATAAGTGCCCAAAAGTAAAATTGATGGTTTATATAATAGTAGAATATTTAGTATAATAAAAACTCAAACTTTTTGAGAGTGGCTGTACCATCTTATATTCCTGAGAGGAATGCATCCAGTTTCTCTGCATCCTTACCAGCATTTGTTTTTATTATCATTATTATTATTATTATTATTTAGTTAGCCATTCTAGGGGCCAGCAGTTGGTAAATCACATGGAGTACTTGTGTGTGCTTGCCTAAAATCCTGAGAAGAGCATGGAGGATAAAGTATTACAGCATGGCTATCCTCTCTGTGGGATAATTTCTCACTTTTATCTCTCTGTCCCTCTGGCAAATGCACATGCCCTCTGGCAAAAAAGAAAAAAAAAGCTATTTTGACATGTATAATGAAATCATATTGTGGTTTTAATTTGTCTTTACCTAGTGGCTAATATTTTCATGTGTTTATATTTCCCATATCTAAATCTCTTCAGTGAAATGTCTGTCTGTTTTCTGATTAGATTACCTGTTTGATACTACTGAGTTTTGAGAGTTTCTTAAAAAACATATTCTAGATATTAGTTCCTTATCGGATATGATATTCAAATAGTTTCTCCCAATGTATAGTCTATTCTTTCATCTGTTGTTTTCTAATTTGCCAGAGGGTACATGTGCCCACTAGAGAGAGACAGCACCAGAGAGAGAGAGACAGAGAAAGAAAGAAAGTATAGTAGCCCCTATGGGGAATGGTCATTTAACAATCCCTTTTCTTCCCTTTTTCCTTTTGGATTCTGATCACACACTGACACACACCCAGCGTGTTTTTCAAGCCACCGGGCCTTGGATCCAAATCAGGTGGTCAACCATCTGGGATAAGGCAGTGTTAACCACCAAGCTACCAGGTGGCCCCCTTTTATCTTTTAAGCCATGTCTTTATCAGAATCTAACTGCTTAATTTTGAAAAAGTATCCATTTTGATATTTTGTGTAAGAGTAATGTGACTGGTTTAAATTCTAACTACTTTGCCCAGCCATAAACCCTGAAGATATTTTTCTATATTTTTTTCTAAAAGTTGTATTGGTTTAGTTTACATTTAAGTCCATGAACGACTTTGAGTTAATTTGCATGTAAGGTGTGAGATTTAGGTTGAGTTTCACTCTTTGCCGACAGTTTATTGAAAACGATTTCCTTCTCAGACTGAGTCGTTTTTGCTTTTCAAAATTTAGTTGAGCATATTTGTGTGAGTCTATTTCAGGGGTTTTAATTCTGATCCATTGATTTATACATCTATCCCATCAGCATTACCATACTGTCTTGATTACTATACTGTATATCTGGTATTTATGTCAGTAGAGTGACTCAATTATTTTACTTTTCTTGACTTTCTATACATATTTTAGAATAAGATTGTCCAAGTCTGAAAAAGTATGCTGGGATTTTGAAAGACAGGTAATCATTTAAACCTATAGATTGATTTAAAGAGAACTGACATTTTTATTATGTTGAGACCTTCAGTTCATGAACATAGTATGTTTCTAAGTATTCAGGTCTCATTTATTTCTTTCATCAACATTTTGCAATATTCAGCATAGAGAATCTACAGTGTTTTGTTGAGAGCATACCTATATTTTTCATTTACTTTGAAGTAATTATAAACAATATCTTTTTAAATTTTGGTTACTACATATTCTTCACTAGTATGTGAAAAAACAATTGAATTTTCCATGTCAATCATTTACTTTGAAACTTTGTTTAATTCACCGACTAGTTCTAAGAGTCCCCCCCCCACTTTGGGAATTTCTACTTATATAACCATGTCATTTACACACTGGAGCAGTCTAGTTTTCTTTCTTCTTTCCCAATATGTACACCTTTTGTGCTTTTTTATTGCCTCATTGTAGTGTGTAGAATTTCTATTATTACGTTGAATAAGAATGGTGAGAGTAGACACTCCTGTTCTGAATTGTGGAGGGAAAACCTTGCCTTTCTTCATTAAATGTGGTGTTGTATGTTTTCTTTGTAGATGCTCTTTATCAAATTCAGGTAATTCCCTTGTATTTCCAGTTTGCTGAAAACATTTTTTTCATGATTGGGTGTCAGGTTTTATTAAACACCTTTTCTATACCAGCCAGTGCAATTATATAATTTTTCTTCTATAGTTGCTTGGTATGTAAATTACAATGATTAATTTTTAAAATTTATCTTATACATTCAATCGCTATACATAACTACAACTCTTAAAGTGAATTTACTCAACATGAATATACTCCACACCAGTCCATTTGAAGATACCATACACATTATTATCAACAGATAATCATCCATTTTGGTGTCCCGTAAATGTCTTACCTCTCTATTTTTCTCCTTGATTCCCTTTCTCTTATTCTCCCCCTTCTTTCACCCTCCTCCCACACCATCACCAGTATTCGTAACCATTTTCCATGATTCCACATACCCTAATCTTCCGGTTTCCACCATAGACTATGGACAGTTGGTATATATTAAGTGGAGACATATAATGTTTCTTTTTCATAGCTGAATTGCTTCACTCAGCAGTATACCTTCCATAGTCATCCACTTTCTATCAAATGCTAGGGTCTTGTTTTTTATGGCTGAGTAGTATTTCATAGAGTATATGTGCCACACCTTTTCAATCCATTAATCTATTTGTGGACATTTGGGTTGGTTCCATGTCTTAGCAATTGTGAAAATTGCTACAATAAACATATATGTGCAAGCACTTCTCTGACTGAACATTTTCCTATCATTTGGGTAGATACCCAGGAGTGGAACTGCTGGTTCATATGGTAATTCTATTTTTAGATCTTTGAGGAACCTCCATATTGTTCTCCACAGTGACTGGTCTAATTTACATTCCCACCAACAGTGTAGGACACAATCTCACCAGCACTCATCATTTTTTGCGTTTATAATCTTAGCCATTCTGACTGAAGTTAGGTGGAATCTCATTGTGGTTTCGATTTGCATCTCCCTTGTGATGAGGGATGTTGAGTATTTTTTTACATGCTTTTTGGCTGTTCATATGTCTTCCTTAGAGAGCTGTTTGCTCAGTTCATTTTTCCACCTTTTAATTGGGTTGATCTTCTTTTGTTCGGGTAAGCCGCTTGAGTTCCCTGTGTATTCTGGTTATTAGTTCCTTTTCTTTTTTTCTTTTTTTTTTTTGACAGAGACAGAGAGACAGGAAGCGAGAAATCACCCTCCAGAAAGGATGGCCACGCCACAATCCCTTCTCCTCCATTCTCCTCTCGGGATCTTGGGCACGCACACACACACGCCCGGTGTGTGTCCAAGCCACCAGGTCTGGGACTCAAACCACGGTAGACTATGTAGGAGTCCAGCGACATAGCCATTATGCCAACCCAGGAATCCCAATTTTAAGTGAATTTTTTTATTTTCCAGATGTTACAAAGCATTCGTCTTTTCATGGTGTACAGTGAAACGCCAATCCCACTTTGTCCTTTGACATAGTATTTTTTAAACGATTGTATTCAGTGCCTGAAATCACTAATCGGACGCTTTAAAAGAAAAAGCCAGTGTATGCTTCTGGTTTCATTATATCAGTTAGCTCCACATACAGCTTCGAGATGTTTAAGGAAAGATCACAATGAAGAAACTGCTATTCTGATTCTTTTGGGGATTATCGCCTGTGCTTTGAGGGGTCTTATTTAAGAAGTCTTTGCCTACTCAATGTCTTCTAGAGTTTCTTCGGTGTTTCCTACCAATAGTTTTATAGTTTGAGGTCTTAGATTTAGATCTGTGACTGACTTTGAGTTGATTTTTGTTAATGGTGTGAGATAGGGTTCCAGATTAATCTTTCTGCAGATGGATACCCAGTTTTTCCAGCACCATTTGCTGAAGAGGTTTTCGTTTTCCTACTGGATTGACTGGTGCCCTTTGTCAAAGATCAGTTGGCTGTATGTTTTAGGGTTTATTTCTGTGGTCTCTACTCTGTTCCATTGGTCTTCATGTCTGTTTTTGTGCCAATACCATTCTGTTTTGATTATCACAGCTTAGTAATATTGTTTGGGGTCAGGGAATGAGATGTTTCCTACTCCACTCTTCTTGTGCATGATTTCTTTGTCAATTCAGGATCTTTTATTATTATAGACAAATTCTATAATTGTGTTTTCTAGATCTGTGAAGAATGTCTCTGGTAATTTTGTTTGGATTGCATTAAATTGGTTAATTTGGGTAGAATTGCCCTTTTGATTATATTAATTATTCCATTCCAAGAACAATTTTAGTTTTCTGTTTCATTTTCAATGTCCTTTTTTTAGATTTTCATAGTTTTACTTGTAGAGATCTTTAAATTCTTTGATTAGAATTGTTCCCAGTTATCTTATAATTTAGTGGTTATGGTAAATGGGATTATTTTCTTAAGTTCTACCTGAGTCTGCTTCTTGTTCATATATAGAAATGCTATAGATTTTTGTAGGTTGATTTTGTATCCTGCCACTTTCCTGTATTCATTTTAACATCCAGGAGGTTTTTTTGTGGATACCTTTGGGTCTTCTAGGTATACAATAATGTCATCTGCAAATAGAGATAATTTTACCTCTTCTTTCTCAATTTGAATGTCTTTTATTTTATTCTCTTTTCTAATTGCACTGGCTAGGACTTCCAGCACTATGTTGAAAAGGAGTGGAGAGAGGCAAAACATTTGTGAGTCATAGAAATGGTTTATTACCTGTTGATGATAACATGTATAGTATTTTCAATTGGACTTGTCTGAAGTATATTTCATGTTGGGTATATCATTTTTATAAGCTAAATTATGTATAGCAAATAAATGTATAAAAATTAATAATGATAAAAATAAAAATACATAAAAAAGAAAAGAAGTGGATAAAGTGGGCAACCTTGTTGTGTATAAGATTTTAGTGGAAAACTTTTTAGCTTTACCCCACTCAGTATGACAAAATGACTAATTTTTAAATATTGAACCAGCCTTGCATAATTGAAGTGAATTTCATTTTTCATGTATCATAAATCAATATTTATATATCGTTGGATTCAGTTTGCTGGAATATGTTGAGGATTTTTACATTTAATTCATGAGACATAATTGATTTTTGTTTTAATTGTATTTGGCTTTGATAGCAGGGTAATACTGGACTCATAAAATAAACTATCAAGTATTTCTTCCTCTTCTATTTTTGGGGAAAAGATTGTATAAAAAGGTTTTATTTCTTCTTTAAATGTTTGATAGAATTCTCAAGGTAAATAAGCTGAGTATGGAGTACTGGTTTTTCTTGTGCTTTTTAAATTTTCAGTACAATTATTTAATGCTCATGGGACTATTGTGAGGGCATATTTCAGTTTAACTGAGTTTTATTATTTTATGGTTTTTGAAAAATTGGTCCATTTCCTCTAAGTAATTAAATTTATGAGCTTAAAATTGTTCATAGTGGGATCAGTGGATGGTGTAATGGTTATGCACTGGACTCCTATAGGGCCAATCACAGTTCGAGTCCAGGACATGGAGGCTTGAAATTCACACCAGACATGTGTTCATGTGGACCTAAAATTCCAAGAGAAGAATGAAGGAGAAGGGATTGCAGAGTGGTTATCCACCTGGGGGAGGGTGATTTCTCTGTCTCCCTCTCTCTCTCTTGTCTCTCCAGTGAGCACACATGCCCTATAGCAAAAATCTCTCAAAAAAATTGTTCATAATGTTCTCTTAGTAGCCTTGAAATGGTTATAAATCTATAGTGCTATCCCAAATTTTGTTTCTGATATCATATATTTTTATTTTATGATTTTCTATTTAAATTTAATCATTATGCATTTTATGGTATACAAATATGGTTTTGCAAAACGTACATGCAGTACATGACAATCAAATAAAAAGTATTATTATTACACATGTAATTCCCAACAGTATACTTTACATTCTTGTGTCTGTTAGTTTTATTCTGAGCCCCTCCTACCCACCCTCTACTATGTTCTCTTCTCCCATACGATCTGTGGTATCTACACTTGCCCTCCCTTCTATTATATCTTCAAATCTTCCAATTTCTGCCATAGAGTGCAAACATCTAATATAAATTAAGCAGGGATATACGATGTTTGTTTTTCATAGTTTGCCTTGTTTCACTTAGCATTAAGTCTTTTCTACTCATCCCCTTCTCGTATCAAATGACAGGATCTCATTGCTCTTTATGGCTGAGTAGTATTCCATAGTGTACATGTGCCACAGGTTTTTCAATCCAATCATGTGTTCTTGGGCATTTAGGTTGATATTTTAGCAATTGTGAATAATGCTGCAATAAACGTGGATGTGCTAATGTCTTTCCAATTGAGTGATTTTCTTTTCTTTGGGTAAATATACAGAAGTGGGATTACCAGGTCACATGGTAGCTCTATTTGTAGGTTCTTGAGGAACCTCTATATTGTTTCCCATATTGGTTGTACTAGTTTACATTCACATCAACAATGTAGGAAGGTTCCCTTTTCAACACAGCCTCCCCAGCACTTTTTCTTTAGTTTTTTTGATCATAGCCATTCTCACTGGGATTAAGTGGTATCTCATTTTGGTTTTGATTGCATTTTGCTTATGATAAGAGGTGATAAACATTTTTTCATATTTTTTTGGCCATTAATATGTCCTCTTTAGAAAGTTGTCTGTTCAATTCATTAGCTCATTTTTAAATATAATTTTTTTGTGAGTGAATTGCTTGAGTTACCTATATATTCTGGGTATCAATTCCTTATATGAAGCATAGTTTGCAATTATTTTCTCCCATTCTCTGAGTTGTCTCTTTCCTATACTTATTGTTTTCTTTGTAATGCAGAAGTCTTTTAGCTTGATGTAATCTTGCTTGTCTATTTTTGGAATCATTGCCTTTGCTTTAGGGGTCTTATTTGAAAAATCTTTGCCTACTCCAATAGCAAGTATTTACCCTATATTTTCTACAAGTAGTTTTATTTTTTAAATTATTTAATTTACTTATCATTACTGTTATTTTTAAATTTGCTATAGGGCATGTGTGCTCACCAGAGAGAAAGAAAGAAAGAAAGAAAGAAAGAAAGAAAGAAAGAAAGAAAGAAAGAAAGAAGAAAAAAAGAAAGAGAGAAAGAAAGAAAGAAAGAAAGAAAGAGAAGGAAAATAAGAAAGCAAGTTATACCAGGTGATGGCTACTGTTGGCCATATGGGAGTTCAGTGCCTTATCCACCATGCTTGAGGCTTTACATTTAAATCTTTTCTAAAATCTATTTTGAGTTCATTTTTCTTAGTGGTGAGAAATAAGGATCCAGTTTTATTTTTCTGCAGGTGGATATCTGGTTCTTCTGGCACCATTTTCTAAAGAGACTTTCATTTTTCACTGGATTGTCATGTGATCTTTGTCATAAATCAGTTGGCTTTATGTTTTGGGATTTATCGTTTGGATTCTCTGTTCTTTTCCATTGGTATGTGCCTATCATTGTGACAGTACAATGCTATTTTGATTATCACAGCTCTGTAATATATTTTAATGTTTGGTATTGAGGTGCTTCCTACTATATTCTTTCTGCATAGTATCATCTTCGTGGCATGGGCCTTTTATGATTCCAGATATATGTTATGATTAATTTTTCTATTTCTGTGAAGAATTTAAGTTTATTAGGGCTCAGAACTCACGGGAGAGTGTCTTGGAGAAACCAGGAGAGAATACCCATGATGAGATCTGAACAAGTTCACAGGTTCGTGCATTTTGGTGGAAGAAAGTTGTCCTTTTTATGGTCTCAATCATGGGGCCAGGTAAGGATAAACTCTGCAAGCTTTGGTCCTGGTCCTGATGGAAATGCTAGTCACTCCTCAGGAAGGTAAACCATCTGTCAATCTCTAGTGATTGCTTGCTTGCTTGCTGGAAGTGGTTCCAGAGGGGGGTTTGAAACATTTCCTTTCCCTGCTGTAAAAACTATCTGGGGACTTTATCTTGAACTCAAAACCTGAGTAAGTTTGTTTAGGTCTTTAGGTAATGTTCATCTTAGGCTCTCTTTATTAAACCTTGCTTGTCCATTTCTTTATAAGCCCTTCACAATAATTTGATCAGAATTTCATTGCATTTGCAAATTAATTTGGGTAGAATTGACATTTTGGCTACATTGATTCTTCCAATCTAAGAACATGGGATGTCTTTCTATTTCTTTTGTATTATATTGAATATCTATTTTCAGTTTTTCATAGTTTTTCTTGTAGAGGCTTTTCACCTCTGGTTGGGTTTATTCCTAGGAAGCTTATTATTATTATTATGATTATTATTTTGTTCGGAGATTGTTTTCTTCAATTATGTCTCAGTCTGTTCTTTGTTCGTGTGTAAAATGGTACTGATTTTTTAAAAATATATTGGTTTTGTATCCTGCCATTTTACTGAACTCATTCGTCACTACTGGGAGTCTTTTTGTGAATTCTTTTGTATCTTCTATGTATATAATCATGTAATCAGTGAATAGGGAAAATTTCATTTCTTTCTTTTTCTGTTCAAATGCCTTTTATTTTACTCTCTTGTATGATTGCATTGGCTAGGATTTTCAACACCATTTTGGAAAAGAATAGAGAGAAAGTGGGAACCTTTTTTTTGTTCCAATTTTTAGTAGGAAATCTTCCAACTTTCCCCCATTCAGTATGATGTTACCCCTGGGTTTGTAATAGATGGTTTTGATTTGGTTGAGAAATGTACCTTCTCTACTTATTTTGTTTAAAATCTTAATCATGAAAAGCTGTTGTATTTTATCAAGTGCTTTTTCTATATCTACTTGGTCATATGATTTTTATATTTCCTTATGTTAATGTGTGTGTTACATTTATTGGTTTGTGTATGTTGACAATCCTGGCATTGTTGAGATAAAACCTACTTGGTCATGGTGTATAATCTTTCTAATGTGCTGTGGGATTTGATCTGTTATAATGTTCTTGAGGATTTTTGCATATGTATTTAGTGGAGATATTGGTATGTAGTTTTCTTATTTTGTTGAGTGCTTTTCAATGTGATGGAGGTTTTAAAGAATGAGTTTGGAAGGGTTCTTTTCACTTGGATCTTTAGAAATAGTTTGAGGAGAATTGCTATTAATTCTTCTTTTTTGGGGGGAGAGGTTTTTGCTATAGGGTATGTGTGCTTGCCAAAAAGACAGAGAGACAGAAAGTGAGAAATCACCCCCTAGAGGGGATGGCCCCGTCGCAATCCCTTCTCTGTTCTCTTCTCAGGATCTTGAGCACGCACGTACACGCGTCCAGCGTGAGTTTTAAGCCACCAGGTCCGGGACGCAAACTGCGGTCGACTACATGAGAGTCCAGCGACATAGCCATTACGCTACCTGTTGGTCCCAGCTGTTAATTCTTCTTTAAAAGTTTTGTAATATTCAGAAGTGGTAGACTATATTTTTTTCTGCCTTGTTATCTTTTTATTATCTTTCTTTATCTTATTTTCAAAATTATTCATACATTAAATTGCTATACATCATTTAGATTATGAAGATACTTTACCCAGCATGATATACACCTCAGTCTAGCCCTGTTGAGCCCACCATACACATCCTCATCAACAGATAATAACTCTTATCTGTGTCCCACAAGTGTCTTACCTCTCCATTCCCCCCCAATTCCTTATACTCTTCCCCTCCCACTCTCTATTTCCACTTTTTCTCTAGTGTGCATAGAAATTTTTAAAACTTTTATGGCAAGTTATACCAGGTGATGGCTACTGTTGGCCATATGGGAGTTCAGTGCCTTATCCACCATGCTTGAGGCTTTACATTTAAATCTTTTCTAAAATCTATTTTGAGTTCATTTTTCTTAGTGGTGAGAAATAAGGATCCAGTTTTATTTTTCTGCAGGTGGATATCTGGTTCTTCTGGCACCATTTTCTAAAGAGCCTTTCATTGCTTGAGGCTTTACATTTAAATCTTTTCTAAAATCTATTTTGAGTTCATTTTTCTTAGTGGTGAGAAATAAGGATCCAGTTTTATTTTTCTGCAGGTGGATATCTGGTTCTTCTGGCACCATTTTCTAAAGAGACTTTCATTTTTCACTGGATTGTCATGTGATCTTTGTCATAAATCAGTTGGCTTTATGTTTTGGGATTTATCGTTTGGATTCTCTGTTCTTTTCCATTGGTATGTGCCTATCATTGTGACAGTACAATGCTATTTTGATTATCACAGCTCTGTAATATATTTTAATGTTTGGTATTGAGGTGCTTCCTACTATATTCTTTCTGCATAGTATCATCTTCGTGGCATGGGCCTTTTATGATTCCAGATATATGTTATGATTAATTTTTCTATTTCTGTGAAGAATGTCACTGGTAATTGCAGCAGTGCAGTGGGACAGTAGGCCCAGTAAATGAGTGGTAAAAGTATTTCCCAGAGACAGAAACAGGAGCATGAACAGAAGTTAAGTTTATTAGGGCTCAGAACTCAAGGGAGAGTGTCTTGGAGAAACCAGGAGAGAATACCCATGATGAGATCTGAACAAGTTCACAGGTTCATGCATTTTGGTGGAAGAAAGTTGTCCTTTTTATGGTCTCAATCATGGGGCCAGGTAAGGATAAACTCTGCAAGCTTTGGTCCTGGTCCTGATGGAAATGCTAGTCACTCCTCAGGAAGGTAAACCATCTGTCAATCTCTAGTGATTGCTTGCTTGCTTGCTGGAAGTGGTTCCAGAGGGGGGTTTGAAACATTTCCTTTCCCTGCTGTAAAAACTATCTGGGGACTTTATCTTGAACTCAAAACCTGAGTAAGTTTGTTTAGGTCTTTAGGTAATGTTCATCTTAGGCTCTCTTTATTAAACCTTGCTTGTCCATTTCTTTATAAGCCCTTCACAATAATTTGATCAGAATTTCATTGCATTTGCAAATTAATTTGGGTAGAATTGACATTTTGGCTACATTGATTCTTCCAATCTAAGAACATGGGATGTCTTTCTATTTCTTTTGTATTATATTGAATATCTATTTTCAGTTTTTCATAGTTTTTCTTGTAGAGGCTTTTGACCTCTGGTTGGGTTTATTCCTAGGAAGCTTATTATTATTATTATGATTATTATTTTCTTTGGAGATTGTTTTCTTCAATTATGTCTCAGTCTGTTCTTTGTTCGTGTGTAAAATGGTACTGATTTTTTAAAAATATATTGGTTTTGTATCCTGCCATTTTACTGAACTCATTCGTCACTACTGGGAGTCTTTTTGTGAATTCTTTTGTATCTTCTATGTATATAATCATGTAATCAGTGAATAGGGAAAATTTCATTTCTTTCTTTTTCTGTTCAAATGCCTTTTATTTTACTCTCTTGTATGATTGCATTGGCTAGGATTTTCAACACCATTTTGGAAAAGAATAGAGAGAAAGTGGGAACCTTTTTTTTGTTCCAATTTTTAGTAGGAAATCTTCCAACTTTCCCCCATTCAGTATGATGTTACCCCTGGGTTTGTAATAGATGGTTTTGATTTGGTTGAGAAATGTACCTTCTCTACTTATTTTGTTTAAAATCTTAATCATGAAAAGCTGTTGTATTTTATCAAGTGCTTTTTCTATATCTACTTGGTCATATGATTTTTATATTTCCTTATGTTAATGTGTGTGTTACATTTATTGGTTTGTGTATGTTGACAATCCTGGCATTGTTGAGATAAAACCTACTTGGTCATGGTGTATAATCTTTCTAATGTGCTGTGGGATTTGATCTGTTATAATGTTCTTGAGGATTTTTGCATATGTATTTAGTGGAGATATTGGTATGTAGTTTTCTTATTTTGTTGAGTGCTTTTCAATGTGATGGAGGTTTTAAAGAATGAGTTTGGAAGGGTTCTTTTCACTTGGATCTTTAGAAATAGTTTGAGGAGAATTGCTATTAATTCTTCTTTTTTGGGGGGAGAGGTTTTTGCTATAGGGTATGTGTGCTTGCCAAAAAGACAGAGAGACAGAAAGTGAGAAATCACCCCCTAGAGGGGATGGCCCCGTCGCAATCCCTTCTCTGTTCTCTTCTCAGGATCTTGAGCACGCACGTACACGCGTCCAGCGTGAGTTTTAAGCCACCAGGTCCGGGACGCAAACTGCGGTCGACTACATGAGAGTCCAGCGACATAGCCATTACGCTACCTGTTGGTCCCAGCTGTTAATTCTTCTTTAAAAGTTTTGTAATATTCAGAAGTGGTAGACTATATTTTTTTCTGCCTTGTTATCTTTTTATTATCTTTCTTTATCTTATTTTCAAAATTATTCATACATTAAATTGCTATACATCATTTAGATTATGAAGATACTTTACCCAGCATGATATACACCTCAGTCTAGCCCTGTTGAGCCCACCATACACATCCTCATCAACAGATAATAACTCTTATCTGTGTCCCACAAGTGTCTTACCTCTCCATTCCCCCCCAATTCCTTATACTCTTCCCCTCCCACTCTCTATTTCCACTTTTTCTCTAGTGTGCATAGAAATTTTTAAAACTTTTATGTTCTTCAGTCTTTCAATCTCTACCATAGAGTGCAGACAGTCAGTATATGTTAAGTGGAGACAAAGTCTCTGCTTCCTTCACTCAGCAACTAATCTTCCATATTTGTCCAATTTCTATCAAATTCCAGGGCCTTGTTTTTTTATAGCTGAATAGTATTCCATGGAGTATATGTGCCACAATCTTTCAATCCATTCATCTGTCTGTAGACATTTGGGTTGGTTCCATGTCTTAGCAGTAATGAATAATGTTGCAATGAAAATAGTTCTGCAAGCACTTTTCCGACTGGACTGAGTGCTTGTCCTTTGGTTAGATACCCAGGAGTGGAATTGCTGGATCATATGGTAGTTCTATTTGAAGGTCTTTGAGGAACCTCCATATCGTTCTCCACAGTGGCTGGACCAATTTACATTCCCACCAACAATGTAGGAGTGTTCCCCTTTCACCACATTCTTTCCAGCACTTATCATTATTTGCTTTTTTGATCTTCACCATTCTGACTGGGGTTAGGTGGTATCTCATTTTGATTTTGATCTGCATCTTCCTTACAATGAAGGATGTTGAGCATTTTTTCATACACTTTTTGACTGTTCATATGTCTTCCTTATAGCTTTGTTTATTTAGCTCATTTTCCCATCTTTTAATTGAGTTAATCATTTTCTTCTGGGTAAGCTGCTTGAGTTCCTTGTGTCTTGGTTATCAGTCCCTTATCTAAGGCACAGTTAAAAATTCTCTCTTATTCTGTGGGTTGTTGATTCACACTAATTACAGTGTCCTTTGCTGTGCAGAACCTCCTTAACCTGATGTAATTCTACCTGTCTATTTCGAGAATTATTGCCTGTGCTTTGAGGGTCTTACTTAAGAAGTTTTTGCCTACCCCAATGTCTCCCAGAGTTTCCCCAGTATTTTCCACCAGTAGTTTTATAGTTTGTGGTCTTAGGTTTAGATCTTTGATCCACTTTGAGTTGATTTTTGTTAATAGTGATAGATAGGGGTTCAGATAACACTTGTAAATATCTATGCACCGAACTCAGGAGCACCCAAATATGAAAAAGAAGGACTGCTAGATCTAAAAGGAGAGATAGACTGTAACACTATAACTATCAGAGATTTCAACACCCCATTATCTCCTTTAGACAGATCAACTAAACAAAAAATAAGCAAAGCGATTCAGGACCTAAATGATACCATAAATCAGATGGACTTGATAGACATCTATAGAACTTTCCACCCAAAAACCATGAAGTATATATTTTTCTCAGTCCTGCATGGTACTCTCTCAAAGACTGATCACATGATAGGGCACGAAGCCAGCCTTTACAGATTCAAAGTCATAGAAACTATGTCCAGCATCATCTCTGACCATGATGGAATTAAACTTCATATTAATCTCAGGAAAAGCCCTAGAAAATATACAAATACATGGAAATTAAATAACCTACTTCTGAATGACTCCATGACTATTTCAGAGATTAAGATGGAAATCAAAAGCTTCATGGAAACTAATGATTATGAGTACACAAGTTTCCATAATCTATGGGATACTGCAACAGCAGCTCTAAGAGGGAAATTCATAGCAATTAGTACACACAAGAAAAAGATGGAAAGGTGGCAAAAGGACAACCTAACATAATGTCTCAGGGAATTGAAAAAAGGACAACAAAAAACATCCAAAATATACCACAAGACTATATTGATTCAATCTCATGACTCGTTAGTGCTTTATTCAGGTTGTTTTTTCCTGGTTCAATCTAGGTGTTTTGTATGTGTCCAAGAATCTGTCCATTTCTTCTAGGTTTTCATGGTTTTTGGTGTATAGTTGCTCATAGTATTCCTAATGATCTTTTAAATTTCTTCATTATCTGTTGTATTTTCTCCATTTTTATCCCTGATTTTATTTATCTGGGTCTTTTTCCAACATTCTTAGTTAGTCTAGCTAAAAGTTTGTTGATTTTGTTTACTTTCTCAATAACATAGGCTTTTGTTATGATCTTTTTTTTGAGAGGTTTTTTTTTTTTTTTTTTTCCCTATAGGGTGTTGGCGCTCCCCCGACCACCA
>NW_006208290.1:138589-159040 GCF_000334495.1 Tupaia belangeri chinensis
GGGGATGGTCACGCCGCAATCCCTTCTTCTCCATTCTCCTCTCGGGATCTTGGGCATGCACGCACACGTGCCCGGTGTGAGTTCTAAGCCACCAGGTTCGGGACGTGAACCGTGGTCGACTACATGGGAATCCAGCGACATAGCCATTACGCTAACGGCTGGTTCCATGATCATTTTTTAATTGTTCTTTTATTCTGTTTCATTTATTTCTGCTCTAATCTTTATTATTTCTTCTCTCCTAATACTTCTGAGTTTTTGTTTTTGTTTTGTTTTCTTTTTCTCATTCCTTGAGATGAATCCTTAGGTAATTTACTTGCCATCTTTTTATTTCTTTTTTCTTGTGAGCACTAATTGCTATAAACTTTTCTCTTAGGGCTACTTTCAATGTGTTCCAGAGATTATGGAAGGAGTTATATTTTTATTATCATTTGTTTCAAAATTTTTCTGATTTTGTTATAAACTTCCTTACTAGTTTCAAAGTCATTTGGGAGTAAATTGTTTAGTTACAATATGTCTGTTTATTTTTGAAGGCTCTTTATGTTGTTGATTTTTATTTTAATTCCATTGTCAGAAAAGATACTAGATACGATTGGTATATTTCTATATTTTTAAACAATTGTTTTGTGGCCTATCATGTTGTCAGTCCTCAAAAATATTATGTGTAGGACTGACAAATTGTGTCTTTTGTAGATGTTAGTTAAATTGTTATGGAAGTGTCTGCCAGATCCCTTTGGTTTTTGGTCTCATTTAGCTCCTGTGTCTCTTTGTATGTTTTTTGTCTAGGTGACTTATTCAGTGGTAAAAATGGGATGTTGGAATCTCCAACAATTAATATGTTGAAGTCTATCTCTCTCTTTAAGACTAGCAGTCTTTGTTTGATGTGTTTGGGTGCTCTGCTATTTGGTACATGAATGGTTATAATTGTTATATCTTCTTGGAGCATTAATGCCTTTAACGCTATATAGTGACCATCTTTGTCTCTTTTTACTATTTTTAGCTTGAAGCCTATTTTTTTGATTATAAGTACTATGATTCCAGCTTTTTAAAATTTCTATTTTCACAAAATAACTTTTTTCAAGACCATCACATTCAATCTATGTATGTCTTTGTCATTGTGGTGTGTTTATTGCAAGCAACATATAGGCTCCTGTTTTTTAAGCCACTCAGCCAGGCTGTATCTCTTTGTGTGTGTGTGCGTGTGCGTGTATGTGCATGTGTGTGTCTGTGTGTGTGTTATTTTATGTTTTGTATAATTTGTCTTTTTCTCTTTTTAATTTTAATTTAATTTAATTTAATTTCAAGTTCTTTTATACATTCAATTACATTATTTAGCTTGCAAAATGAATATTCCAACATGTGTGCATTTCTCCCCAGTCCAGTTGATAATACTATAAGGTTAGCTTCAACAGACTATACCCCATTTCTTTGTCCCATTAATGCTATGCCTCTCTATTTTTCTCCTTAATGTCCTTCCTTAGACTCTATTCCTTCATCTCTTAATTGTGGAATATAACCTTTTAACATTAAACATTATTATCCATACATATGTACTTACTCTTACCATTTTGTTAGACATTTTCTTAGTTGTTCTGTGTTTTCTTACTTCAGTTTATCTCCTTTTCATTTTCCTGATGTAGTACTTCCTTAAGTATTTCTTAAAGAGCTTGTCTAGTGTTGATAAATTCTTACAGTTTTTATTTATCTGAGCATGATTTTATTTCTCCTTTACATTGGAAGGATAGTGTTGCTGAGTATGGTATTCTTGATTTAAACTCTTTTTCTTTCAGAATATTGAATATATTTTTCGATTCCCTCCTTGCCAGCATAGTTTCTGCTAAGAGGTCTGAGATTAGACTGATGGGGATCCCTTACTGCTATGACCTACACAGCTGAACATGTTTTTGAGTGGGAGCAGCAGTGAATTAGAAAAAGAAAAACACATACACACACAAGTAGAGAAAATCAGGTATTGGGTTGTCCAGACTCCTCTGATGAAGGTGGTTATTGACCCAAGCCATTCCCAGGTTTATTTTTTTATAGGGTAAAAAGGAAGAAGTGGAATGAAAAGTTACCAGTTGTTTTTTCATGTTATAAGCTGAAGATGTAGACCCTTTGGTACCTTATGGTCTTATACAAGCTTTTTCTTATTTTCCTGGGCCTTCTCTGGCTAACACAGTGTTTTCTTTAACCAACACTGTCTGTAGTCTTGACATTAGAAGAGTAGCATCTCATTCTTTTTAAAGCTTTTACTAGCCCTGCAGTGTCAGTACAAGGACCCTGTTTCCACTTGTGTTTAAAGGTGACTATTGTGTTGCTCATATCTGGCTGCTTGCCTTGACCTGCATGGCTGAATTTGGTTTTGAGTGGGAGTGGCAGTGGATTGGAAAAAGAAAAATACATAGACACACAAGTAGAGAAAAGCAGGGATTGGGCAGTCCAGACTCCTCTGATGAATGCAATTGGCCCTAAGCCGGTCCCAAGTTTATTTTTTATAAGACAAAACAAAACAACAAAAATACAAAGTCAGTTATTTCTTAATGTTATTGGCTAAAAATGTAGACCCATTGGCATCTTACAGTCTTATACAAACTTTTTCTTATTTTTCTGAACCTTCTCAAGCTAACACAGTTTTCTTTAACCAATACTGCCCTGTAGTATTAACACACGAAAAAGACTCCTCACAAAATCTTATTCTTGTTAAAGTTTTTACTATCCCCACAGCGTCAGCACAAAAACCCTGTTTCCACTTGTGTTTAAAGGTCACAATTGTGTTGCTCAAATCTAGGTACTCCTTACACCTTACAAATAATTTGCCACTTCTTTCTTGATATTTTTAGAACATTATCTTTGTCTTTGACTTTTGCCATTTGGAAATGGTATGTCTTAGGATCTTGTTATGTTGATTTTATTTGGTGTCCTTTGTATTTCCTGGATCTGAGTGTCTGTATATCTCTCTAGATTTTGAAAGTTTTCAGATAGCATTTCATGAAAGGGATTTTCTATGCCTTTACCCATCTGTTCATTTTCTGGAATACCCATTTTGCAGATATCAGTTGCTTAACGGCATCAAAATTTGTCTATACTTTGCCTTCTGTTTGAATAGTTATTTTTCATTCTTTCTGGGTGACATGGACTAAATCAGAAGTTTTCTCTTCAAGCTCAGAATTTTTTTTTCTTCTGTATGGCATAATCTGTTGTTAATAATTTTGACAGAGATTTTGATTTCCTGTATTTGTCCTTTATCTCCAGAAGTTCTGTTTGATCCTCTTTTAGAATGTCTATCTCTTTATAGAACTCCTCTTTTGGTGTCATAAAATGATTTTCACATCTCATGGCATTGATTATCTGTTTTCTCTTGCATCTCATTGAGTTTTGCTATGATCAATATTTTGAATTCCTTTTTCTGATATTTCAGTGGGTTTTTTTTGTATTTTATCCATTGTTGGTAAGAAGTTATTATGTTCTTTTGGGGGAGAGACATTTCTTTTTTTTTCATATTTCTTTCGCCTCTATGGAGATTTTTAGGCATCTGGTGTGAGTACTCAGTTCTTCCTGATTTATGGAGTAGGTTCTGTAATGCCCAGGGAGTGTATTAACTTTCAGGACTCAGGTGTGGCCCTGGAAATGCTTGTCAGGTGCCCAGGAGGGGAGAGAAACCAGACAGGCCTTTCAGATCCAATCCAGACTTGTATACCTGCCTGTAATTTCTGGGAGCAGGTCAGCACACTGAACCTCATTGTGACCCTTGAAAGTTAGTCCAGGTGTTGCTGGATGCCAGCCTCTCTGTGGGATCCAAACAGTAGTCCTATGTAGCCTGTGTGAAATACCTGGTGACATGACCCTAGAAGCCCAGATATGGCTCTATGAAGATAGTCTGAGAGATACAGGAGGCAGGGTCATTCTATGTAGTCCACAGAGTTTTTGGGGACTTACCTGTCCTTTTCAGGGGCATGTTACCTCCAAAGATCAAGATACGGCCCTGCAAAAGTGGTTCAGGAGGAGTCAGTGGCTGGCTATGCCTTCCTGACCCAAATAGGGCTTATGCACCCACTTAAAATTTCTGGGGTTCAGTCATTCACAACCAAATGTAGACCTGCTGAAGTGGAGTCATTCAAACCCAAATGTAGACCTGCTGAAGTGGTCTGGGAGGGGCTAGGGGGACAACCGTGCATTTCATATCTAAAAAGTGCTTTTGTATCTGCCTGTAATTTCCCAGGATAAGGCAGCCACCAAACCCAAGTGTGGCCTAGGACGTCTTTTCAGTAGGGACCAGAGTCAAGCCTATCTGTGAAACCCAACAAGTAGGTTCTTGGTAGCCTGCATGGAACATCTGGTGATAGAGACAATCCTGAAAACATAAATTTGGGGGACCACCAGTTAGCGTAATGGCTATGTCACTGTACTCCCATGTAGTCAACTGCTGTTCGTGTCCTGGACCTGGTGGCTTAAAACTCACACCGGGCGTGTGTGTGTGCGTGCTCAAGATCCCGAGAGGAGAATGGAGGAGAACGGATTGATTTCTCACTTTCTGTCTCTCTGTCTCTGTCTGTCTGGTGAGCACACACGCCCTATAGCAAAAAAACTCTCAAAAAATATATAAAAAACATAAATGTGGTACCGGAAGGACCAGAGTCAAACCTCTCTATTTGATCTTTGCCAGAGTCTTTGGACTGAAAACCTCCGAGATTCCAGGAGGTTGACCCAATTTGAGAAGTCTTTTGCAAGGAGTTATGTAGCTGGGATTTGGTCTCCATAATTAGGAGGTGGTCTTTGGCAGTGTCCAATATTGTCCCCTCTGACTTAGATCAGGACTATCTTGTACCCTCTTCTCTGTCAATAGCCCCTCTCCTTTGCTTTGGCCTCACTTAAACTTTAGGGAGGTCCATAGAAGCTGCATTGTGGGAGTCTCAGTTGGGGAAGGTCTCTACTCTCCACAACTTAGGTCTGAGGACAGGGAGAGTGCAAACCTGCCTTGGCTGCTGGTAGGGGGAAGTGTCAAGATTCCTCAATTTCTGTTGGAGGCACCGTTCTCAAACTCTATGTTCTGGTGGGAGAAGCAGGATGCAAAGATCTCCAGTGTAGGACAGGGGCTGATAGGCTTCATTTTGTTATGGGAGTTCACCTTGTTTTGCCACAATCATAGGGACTTCTCCTCTGAGTTGTGTCCTCTGCTTCTGACAGGCTATGTAGACAGGAGATTGCCTCATCCTGATCACAAACCAAACTCCATCCGCTAATCACCTCTCAAGATGGTGCTGAGCTCTCTGGGCTCATGATGGGGTTTAAAATGGGAGTTCCAAGATTTTCGCTGATGTGGAATATTGGGGTACTTCTCTGTGATAGAGTTAATTCCATCCCATTTTGCTGTTCTTCTACAGGAGTGGAATTTTGGATTACAAAATGGGAGTATAATATTTTGAATGCCAGAAGAGAAATCCTCCCACCACCCCTACTCCATGGCAGGAGAGAGCTCTAGCAATTCAGTCTCTCTTTACTTTTCCAGATAGAGATTCTGTGCTCCAAAATCTTCTGTGGTTATTTTCTTGTGCTAAATCTGTCTCACCTTACTCCACTGCTGGAAGTTAAGGCATTTATTGAACTATTTTTGCCATTTTTTCCCCAGAGGTACTCCACAGTGGGTGTTTCTAGTTGACCATTGTGTCTCCTCCTCTGTGATACTTACTAGCCCCATGTTTCATATGAAAAATCCTGTCATTCCACTTGTATTCTCTGTGATTGCTTTTGAAATTTTTCTTTTTTTAGTTTTCAAAAGTTTAATTATGATGCATTTTAATAAGGATTTCCTATAGATTATTTGGAATTCTTTTCAACTTCTTGGATCTGTAGAGTTATGCATTTTGACAAATTTCAAGAGTTTTCAGCTCTTATTTCTTTGAATACCTTTTTAGTCCTGCACTATAATCCTTCTGGAACTCTTAATATATGAATGTTAGACATTTTGTTATTGCCCCAAGGATTACTAAAACTCTTAATTTTTTTCAGTCTATTTTTCTCTGTTGTTCAGATAGTGTAAATTCTGTTGAATTGTCTTCACTGATGTTATCCTCAATAATCTCGCCTCTCATATTGAGATATCCAGTTTTTTATTTCAAATTTTTCCATATTTATATCTTATTCCATTATGTTTATAGATCTTTTGAATTTCTTCCATGAGTGAGAAAGGTAGAGAGCACCCACAATAGGATCCAGATGTTGCAATCCACCTACAGCCACAGCCAGCTCCAGATCATGTGCACACACATGCCTAGTATACTCAGGAGGTCTCTGAATGTAAACCTGGAACCTTCCTATGTGGGTCAACCTCACAGAATGTTACACTTTACTGTATTTCCATTGTCTAGCCCCTGTTTTTAGTTTACCATCATTCATTTTCTGGTTCTTGATATGATTTGAGTTATTTTCACTTATATTATGAACATTTTACATATTATAGTATGAAGCTTTAGGAGGTAATGGGAAAAATGAGAGAATTTGCCTCTGTGTCCTTCAAGTCTCAAGATCCTTTGCCAATCTATTTTCTCTCTCTCTCTTAATTTCAGAGCTGTTTTTGTTTATTTGCTACACTATGTCCAAAGTTGTATAATTATAAGATTAGAGGGGGATGATTATCATCATTGAATTTCACAGTATGCATATGCTGAAAATGATGCTAAAGCATTGTTTGGCTATCACTTTTATTAACATTAAAAATAAACTCAATACCTTGATCTAGCTAAAGTATGTAGAAAAAGACACGCAGTTGGTTGTATTGTACATTGCTGCAATGATTGTATAGTAAATCTCTTCTAGAGTTTAAGGGTATTGTTTACATCTATAATTACTATGATTTTTCTCTCAGTAATAATTCATTAGCATAGCTGCATTTATATCTTACTTGTTATATTCTACATTAAATTTCCTTAAAGAGAAGTAAAATTAAAATATTTGTATCTAGGCCTTTTGAGCCACTCTCTCTGTCTGCTCAGGCCAACTCCTACCTCTCAGGAGAGTACTTTCACTTTTATTTAATAAACTACCTATTCCTTTCACTATTGGTGTGTTTCATTCTATACCATCACAGAAGCCATCCTGCAACATATATTGTGGCAAGACAACCAGGAGGTAACTGGGGACCCACTCTACTCTATTATTTAACCTCTTCATCATTTTCATCTTCATTTCCACTGTGTCTCTTGGCCAAAGTGGACCAACTAAGGTAGGACTAATAGCTCCTGGTATGGGCAACTCTCATACAGGGCTGCAAACCATCTCTGGACCAACTTGTTAAGACCTTAACAGGGGTAAGAAACTCTCTTTTTCTTTCTCTCTCCTTCCTACACCCTTATTTCCACTGGGTCTCCTGGCCAAGGTTAGTCAGCCAGAGTGGAACTGACGGATTCTTGGTTTGGGCAACTCCCATATAGGTCTATAAGACCCTCTGGCCCAACTCATCAAGGCCTTAAGCCCTTAGAGGTGGAAGACCTCTTTCTTTTTCTATAAGACATCTATATTTTTCTAAACTACATGTGGTGGTAGTTTTCCTCTTTTTCCTGGTCATGGTGTATGCAGTCTACCTCTTTAGGTTACTCCGATCCCGTAGTGTAGACTCGTCTGCCTATGTTGGAAAACCTGAAGAAACTGTAAGTTGAGTGTTAGCCCCTTTTATTTTTATTAGAAATACTATTGTTGCCAGGAAGACTTAAATCCATGGGAGTCTCTACTTTTGATTTTACATATGAAAGATATTAAGAGAAAGTCATGGAGAGTGGAAAGCAGGTTTATTATGGAAATCAATCGGAGAGGACGGGCTGCTCTATGAGGGGAGCAGCGACCTGGGGGAGAGATGGGTAAGCAGTTTTGTTCCTTTTCAAGAAGAAAAGGAGAAATATTGCCTGAAGAGAAAAGAGTAATGGCCTTCTTGACCACTCTCCTTCCCATTTTCTGGTCTTATTAGGGTGGGTCCTATCATTGCCATTGTTATTCTAAATGGTCATGGTGCAGATGGGGTTATCATCTAGCACGCCAATACCATACAGAGGGCTTGATGACACTAAAGGCTAGACAGAAGTCAATCCAGCTGCCATCTTGGGTCATTCCAAGTGCCATCTCGGTTCTAACCACTTCAGACCTGGTCTTGGTCATTATCTGTCAGATTTTGGGTGTTTGAACTTCCCCTACCTCACTTTGGAATCTCCTTCCTTTTTCACTATGGCTTCCTATTTCCCTCTCCTGCCAGTCTATTACGATATGAAAGGAATAGGCTCTAGAAAAAAAAAATCTCTTTACTCCTTAAACTAAGCCAAGTGCCTTGGTGTAGAGCACAACCAAATGAACAATCACCAAAGTCAAATTAAGGTTAAAGGGAGTCTTTATTAGCTGGCCAGTGACTAGTCCCTGAGGCTTGGGGGCTGAAAATCAGAACAGCAGCCCCAGCCAAAGTTTAGGGTAACCTTTTATAGGGGTCGGTTGCCAGGAGTACAGGTTTCCCATGTGAAAGCAGTTACAGAAGGTGAAATGAACAGATTATTTCTTAGGGGAGTGGGATTTCCATGCAAGCAGTTATATTGCTAAACAAAAGGGTTTTGGCTAGTTAGCAAAGATAGTAACAGATACAGGATCTCATTTTGGATGCAGTTTTCTGTATGGCTAGCATGAGCTATTTTCTCATGGGAAGAGCAAGCAGGTTTACAGAAGCAGACAGCCATGTTAGGGTAAGGGAACAAAATGGACGAACAGTTGCTCATGTGCAAGATCTAATATGTGGCATTACACATTGGGAATATAATGAAAATGGATGTTGTTTCTGCAAGCTTTTACATGAAGAGTTTTGTTGGGACCAGCAGTTAGGGTAATGGCTATGTCACTGGACTCCCATATAGCCAACCGCGGTTCATGTCTCGGACCCAAAATTCATGCCAGGTGTGTGTGCATGTGTCACCAGGATCCCAAGAGGAGAATGGAGGAGAAGGGATTGTGGCATGGCCATCTCCCATGGGGAGTGATTTCTCGCTTTCTGTCTCTCTCTGTCTCTCTGGTGAGCATACACGCCCTATAGCAAAAACCTCTCCAAAAAAAAAAAAGAGTTTTGTTTTGTTTTGTTTCATTGTTTTTTGTTTGTTTTTGGTGGGGGGGGGCAGGAAGAAATAATCAAAAACTGAGCTTGTCAGGAAAAACTCAATTTAAGAACAGGGAAATATGTACCTTACCTATGGCTACTAATTTATACCCACAATGTTTCCTTAGTCATTCCTGGGAACATCATGCCTATAAATACACCCAATTTAAGATTATAGATTTCTTCTTGTTTATTAAGGTCCTCCTTAATCAAAGGGAAACTACTTGAGCTCCTAAGACTTGGTGTACAATGGTATCCTGAGTCAGGTGTCATCTGCCCTCTTGAAAGCCACAGCAACCTTGTTGAAGAAAAAACACCAGTTGCCCCATTTGCAGACTCTCAGATTACCCTCTATAGCTTTTACCACCAAGTTCTGTTAATCTCAGTTCTTTTACTACTTGTTATAGACCATTTTGTAAATCATTCAAGGACCATGCCTAATATGCTACTGTGAGAACTAAGCCTTCAACAAAAAGACAGGCAATCTCCTGCCAGACTTCTCTCAATTTCTTCTGCAGGGCTTCTTTTCCTTTGTCATTTTCCCTGCTGTTCTCTGGAATGGCTTTTTCCACAGGACAACTAACTCTCAGTCATTTTCATACCCTGAGTTGTTTTTATTTCAGAACCAAATAGGAATCCCTAGAGAGAAGCCAATATCAAATGACTACTTCTTAGGGGATAAATCAAAAACCCCATTGCCTCTTTGAAGCCTTGCTTGGACCTGACTATATGCTACTTTATTCTCATATTCACTATAGTATGCTCTTTCTCCAAGCAGAACCAGAGGAAGAATTGATCATGTTCTCAGAAAGACTCCAACAATCCTGGAGTCTCTCAACCTGGTTGAAGATGTTCAGCCAAGGAAATGGTCCTGGGGACCATAAAAGACATGGTGAGGTGAGGATGTTCAGGCCACTCTCCTGGAGATTCATCTGCAACCAAGGGATGTCTCAGGTGGGATCTTAGCTCTGGTATGCTCAAGAAGTATTTACTCCAAGGATTGTGGGGTGCACCAAGAAGCCGGAGGACACTCAGGATCTGACTTAGTCTGGCTGAAGACATTCAACCAAAGAAATGGTCCTGGGGACCTTAAAAGACATGGCAAGCTGGGGATGTCCAGGCCACTATCCTGGAACTTTATCTACTTCTGAGGGATGCCTCAGGTGGGGTCTTAGCTCTAGTATGCTCAAGAGGTCTTCACTCTGAGGATCTTGGGGTGCTCTAAGAAGGACAAGCACATGGCATCTAGCAGTCTTATAGGGACCTTGCCTAGGGACTCCTAGCTTGTTCCCTCAGGGTACTCCACTGCCTAGGAAAGGATGTTTCAGACAGGGCTCTGACCTTAGTTTGCCTACTCCTTCTTCTTCCATCATTTTTTTTCTCTTTTCTTTATAAGGGTCATGGAAAATAGCCATGCGATCCCATGGGACTCTCCCCTTGGCTGTATCCTTAAAAATTAGAAAAATTTTAACTCTGATAACATAAAGAAAAAAATGCTTAATATTCTTTTATAATACAGCTTGGCTTCAGTATAAACTTGGGGACCAAGAACAATGACCACCAAACGGGACATTTATCGTAAAACTATCTTACAGTTAGATTTGCTATGTAGAAGACAAAGGAAGGGGTCCAAAATCCCACATGTCCAGGCATTTATGGCTCTTTACCAAGAACCTCTCCTATACAGGACAGTCAGACAAATCCCTTCACTAAGACCTCAACCAAATGTGGATATAATAAATGATCCTTTGTTACAAACCCTTATGGAACTCCCAAGAGAACATATTCCCCCTCCATATTACTCCTGGTCTTCTGCCCCAAGCACAGCTATGTTCACCCCAAAGGGGACAGAAGGAATAGATCATTAATCCTTCAGTCCATCACATACTTGAAGTGGGACTCGCTACCCCCTCAGAGAAATAGCTGGACAAGAAGGCCCAATTAGAGTCCAAGTCCTCTTTGCCATTACTGATTTTCAATATTATAGAGAAAAGTTGGGCAAATATTCTGAGTACTTCAGTAAATTTTTTTTGAGAGGTTTTTGCTATAGGGTGTGTGCACTCACCGGAAAGACAGATAGGGACAGAGAGACAGAAAGCGAGAAATCACCACCCAGAGGGAAGGCCATGCTGCAATCCTTCTCCTCCCTTCTCCTCTTGGGATCTTGGGCGCACATGTACATGCTCCCGGCATGAATTTAAGCCACCAGGTCTGGGACTTGAACTGCGATCGATTACATGGGAGTCCAGGGACATAGCCATTATGCCAATTGCTGGTCCCCACCCCAATAAATTTACTGACAGGTTCTGGATTCTGACCCAGGATTTTGACATCTCTTGGAGGAATAACCAGTTCACTCTGGCTACCTGTTGTACTTCGATTGAGAAAGAAAAAATTTTAGATGCAGCATGCAAGGAAGCAGATGCTTGCATTTGCTAGAATTCCACAAGAAAATTTTCCAGGAGGAGAGACTGTGCCTACAATAAACCCTGAATGGAATTATGACACCCCAATGATATTGAACTGGAAAGCTAAATTCCTCGAAGTTCTCTTGGCAGGAATGAAACATGGAATACTGAAGCCTGTAAATTATGACAAGCTAAAACAATTGTACAGAAAACAAACAGCCACTTTTTATGACAGGTTAGAAGAAGGGCTTAGAAAGTATACTAATCTACACCTACTTCTCTAGAGAGAAGGCCTCTTTGGGGACAATACTTTATTAGCCAATCTGCTCCAGTTATCAGGCAAAAACTCCAAAAGCTACAAATGGGACCCCAAAACGAGTCTCTATTACTTGTCACAGCCATCATGGCATTTAATAAGTGGATCCCAAACTAGGCTTATGGCTGTCTCATCTGGCAAAGTTCATGAAACCATAGACTGTCCAAGAGTTTATCCAAAAACCAGAGAGAAAAACCTGCAAATTCCTGCTTCAAGTACAAAAAGATCAGACATTGGACAAGAGACTGCATCTAGTTACCCCCTGGACCCTGCTGTTAATGCAAATAGAAAATGATCCCTGGCATTGGAGGGTTGATTTTTCTACTCTCCTGAAGAGTGAAATGACCAGCCAAGGCCCTTGTAAGCTAAGTGGAAGAAATCAACAATTGATTAAGCCGGAGGAAATTCTCTATGACCCTTTCCAGAGAAGTCATCATAATCACTGAGGAAGCCTGAGTAACTCTGGATGTCAATTTTATTTTTTCTAGATACAGATCAGAAGAGGAGAATGGAGGAGAAAGGATTGTGGCATGGCCACACTCCTGGAGGGTGATTTCTCGCTTTCTGTCTGTCTATTTCTCTCTTTCTGGCGAACGATGCACCCTATAGCAAAAATCCTCTCAAAAAATACCTTAAACTGGTTCCCTTTTTATCCATGTTGAGACATCTTTCAATGCTAATTCTCACCCTTATTTTTGGGCCCTATGTTTTAAATCTCCTAACCAAGTTATCTCTTCTTGCTTAGAAGATGTAAAATTACAAATGATCATAAAATTGGAATATCAACAGCTTGGGACTGCCACTGAATCCTACTGTGAGTCATCCAGCACCAACACTAGCTCTCCCCACAGCACAACTGGTTACTATCTGAGTGACCTGCCCCTCACCTCACTCTCCCATCTAGATTAGATAGGATGAGAGTTCCATGATCCCCCATAGGTAGAGCCAACACCCTTTTCCAACATGAAACAGTTACAGGAGACAGACTATCCACCTTCAGCTCCCCAAAAAGATTTATGAGGATCATGCCTTTCAGGAGAGCAATGAGGCAGTAGAAAGCTAGCAAATGGAAGCAGGTAAGGGGGATGGAAGGTCTTCTCATGTGTTTAGATTTAAAAAATAAATAAATAATAAATCAGGGCAGAAAATTCCCTGCCCAAGATAATGTAAGCTGATTAGTAGGGGATATCTATCTTATTAAACCACATTTGATATAGCCAATGAGATGAGTCAGTGGGCTAAGCCACATTTGAAATAGCCAGTGAGAAATCAGTGACCCCAGCCACATTTAATAGAACCAATGAGATGAGAACAATTAGTGGCCTAGCCAATGATCAACACACATGACCTAGATTTAAAAATTATAAATCTCAAAGCAACTGCCAGGGCCTTTTGAGCTACTCTTTCTCTGTCCAATCAGGCCAGCTCCTACCTCTCAGGAGTGTACTTTCACTTTTACTTAATAAACTACATTTTTCTTTCAAAAAATTTGTGTATAATGATTTACCCATTATTCATTGCATATATATAAAATGTATTGATTTTTTAAGAATTATTTGATTTAATGTTATTTATTATTTTTAGTTTCCAGTTTGAATAGAGAGAGACAAAAAGAGAAGGGGAAATGTGAGAAAGCAAGCACTTAAACCAGTTCACTTAAACCACAGTTGACTATGTGGGGGTCCAGCACCTTTATCCACCATGCCACCTGCTGGTCTCTGAAATGTAATTTTTTTTTAAATTTTTACTTTATTTCATTTTTTAAAGTTTATTTTTCATTCATGATAGCACATGTGCATGCCTGAGCGTAACGGGGAGGTAGAGATATAGAGGAAAAGGGGCAGAGAGAGGGGAAGGGAAAAAGCACTTCCAGCAGAGCCTGGTCATGCTGCAATCCATTTTTCTCCAATTCTCCATCCCACTGGGATCCTGGGCACACATGTGAAAACCAGGTATAAGCCAACATGGCCAGGATTTGAACTGCAGTCAGTCGTGTGAATCTGGCTAGCTTGTTCTGAGCAGTGCCTAAATACTGTGCTACAGGCAAGTTTTATGTTGATTTTTAAATCATCATGTTTATGTTTTCAACATTTTGTTGTATTTCATTTTTTAAATTGGGGTATACTTTTCATGAGCTAAAATCAACTAGTTTTAATTGTATAACATTTGCAGGTAGGGACAATGTGGAAGGAGAGTGGGATAGGGGTAGAGGGTAGGAAGGGAAATTTGGGAAAATATGGAGAAGACATTTGTGTTACACAGATATGGTTTGTTGCCTGTTCGTGATGTCATGTATAGTAGTCTCAATTGATCTTCTGTATGGCATGTATCATGTTGGGTAAAATTTCTTTGCAAACTAAATGATATATAATGACTGAATGTATAAAAATAATAAATAATACTAATAAAAAATAAAAAAATAAAAAAAACATTTGCATCTGTAGAACACTTTAACAAACATAAAAAATATATTAGGATTGGTTATTGGTTGTCTGCTTCTATGTGTTCCAGAGAACTTGAGAAAGAAAAGGATGTATTCAAGGTTTTAAATTCCCAGATCAAGCTCTAGGTGGAGGACTGTTACAGTTTGAATGTCCCCTAAAACATTCATGTTGAAATTTCATTGCCTCTGTAACAGTACTAAGAGGTTGGACCTTTTAAATTTTTTAAAAGTTTACTAATTTCTTCAATGACAGAGAAAGAGAAAGCTAGCCACCGCTAATAGGATTCTGATACTGTGACCTACCCTCAGTTTTATCCAGTCCTAGATCATGGGCACATGTGCTCTTTCCTTACTGAAGGAGGTCTCAAGACATGAACCTGGAACTCTCCCATAAAAGTCAGCCTCGCCAAAGCATTGCATTACTGATGCACTATCATCTGGACCCCAGAGGGTTCTTTAAGAGGTAATTAGATCTTGAGGACTCTGCCTACATGAATACACTAACACTGTTATTGTGGGAGTGGGGGCTATTTATCTCAAGAGTGGGCTCCTGATCAATACATCAGTTCAACTCTCTCTCTCTCTCTCTCACCATGTAATGCCTTCTACCATGGGATGACTCTCACCAAATGCCAGCCTCATACTCTTAGACTACCTAGCATCAAGAACTGTTAGCCAAGTAAACTGCTTTTACAAATTACTATCTCTGTGGTATTCTGTTATACTAGCAGAAAATGGACTAAAGAAGAGCTGAACCAAGTCTATGATTTTGTTAATCTGAAAGTATTAACTCTTGTAGTCATGGAATTGAAAAGAAAACCTAAAGCATTTTTGTGGGTGATAAAAATAAACACAGTTTCAGGTAGTGGAGCAGCAATAATGAACCTGGACCCACATGGTAAAGGTCATGGTTTCATGTAGTGGTACCTTTCTGAATGTGCTGGGCATGTTAGTATGTCTGTGATCTGGGCTAACCAAGACTGAGGATGGATTGTGGAATGAGCATTCTGTTGAGGATGCTTGTCTATTTTCTTTCTCTCAGCAGAAATAAATGAATAAACTTTAAAAATACAATGTAAATTTATTTCCCAATGTTTCTCTTCTGTTTAATGAGAACACTGATAGAGAAGTAATTGAGCAATGAGACTTTAGACTGGCACTTACTGGAAGACCATAATGAACCTTCGCCAGAAGTAACTTTATATAATACTTATGTCTTAGGAGGTCAATCTCCTCTACCTAGAAAAATCTGTAATGGCCTTACCTGACGTTGTAGCCTTACAAGGAACTATTGATGTTCCTCAGGGACCACCTATACCATGTACTATTGCTTTTTGACCAAACTCAGGTACCAATAGTTTCCAGTGGGTGAGGTACAAAGAAACACAGCATTTAAGTACTTTGCTTAGAAAGCTGGATACCACATGGCTATTTGTGGCTCGAGTCTTGGCTTTAGTGGCTAGAAACACACTCTGGGCATGTGTGTCCAATAACATGATAGGATGGAGAAATGGAGGCAAAAGGATTGAGGCGTGACCATGCTTCATTGTGGGTTACTGTCTCTATCGTTCTCTCTCTCTCTCTTCCACTCATTACCTCTCTTGAGCGCATGCATCCTCAGGCAGAAAAAAGAAAAACTGTTTAATGTAGCCTATAAGGAGGTATGATAATATTTAAAAATTGCATGATTTTGCCAATTTATACTAATGAAAACCTATGGGATGTATGTGTAAATAATTCTAAAGTTGTTGGATTAGGATAAAAAATACATTGGATTCAACATAATTTATTAATATATTCTTCTTAAGCAGAGATTCCATGTTTAATATGTCAGCTTGAATAGTTGGAATAGCCCTAACAGTTTTCTTGCTGAGTGCATTGAAACCTGGACCCAAAGGTATTTTAAATATTAAATGAAATTAAAGTGCCAGAACGTCAGCATACTGGAGACAAAAGAAAGTTTAAAGAGTTTGAAATAATAGATTGGATTAATCACATAAGACTTCCTCCTACTAAAAGATTGAAATAATAGGGTGGATTAATCACATAAGACTTCCTCCTACTACTCCACTATGACTTCCAGAAGAGTCTAGAGGGTACATCCTTCATCAAAGCTGTTAGAAACACACTTGTGAGGGGTCTCTAACATCACCGAGGTACTCTGTGGTGTATAAACTCTATAGGGCATAAGCAAGAGCAGAAGCCACTGCCATACAACAGGATCTTCTACATTGAAAGGGGATATTGTGCTACTACTTTGAAGGGAGTTAAATGGCAGTGTGTATTTGCAAAAGACAAAGTAGATTTGGTTACCCTAATTGGCAGTAGCCCTAAAGCATCGGTAAAAATTTGACTAACAGTTATCTTTGGGCACTTACAAATTGGTCATGGTGTCCTGGAATTAAAATAGATGAGCAGCCTACTAAAGTTTACTTTATCTTCATAAATTACCATTCTAGGTCTTCAATGCATGTCTGATTGTTATCACTAAAATAGTCATACCTCCTCATCAGTAATGATATATTATATATTAATTACTTCACAGATCTAGAACCCTGTAAACTAAGGGGAAGCCAATCCTTTTGAAAAGGGGATCTTATATCCAGTCTTAACAAATACTATAAATCTTCACCCTGGCCTTGTTTACAAGGCCTTGTATCCATTAACCAGGGTGACTGAATTGGGAAGGAAGAAAATAATTAGAATTTTTAGAAATTACTAGACTGTGGGACCAACAGTTGGCATAATGGCTATGTCGCTGGACTCCCATGTACTCGACCATGGTTTGAGTCCCGGACCCAGTGGCTTAAACTCATGCCAGGTGCGTGTGTGTGCATGTCCAAGATCCTGAGAGGAGAATGAAGGAGAAGGGATTGTGGCATGGCCTTCCCCCCTGGGGAGTGAATTCTCACTTTCTGTCTCTCTGTCTCTCTCTCTTTCTGGTGAGCATCCACTCCCTATAGCAAAAATCAAAAAAAAAAAAAAAAAAAGAAAGAAAGAAAGAAAAGAAAGAAATTAATAGACAATGACATTGGAATAACCCTAATTCTTGGAAACCCAAAATGCTACCATGGAGTTTGACTAAGATTAGTGACACATTACTTACACATTCCTCCTATTGAATGTATAAGTGGAATAGATATACTCAGAAACTGATAGAACATCCACACTGATTTTTTTTTAGAATTATTTATTTTAATTTGTCTTATTGTTTTTAATGTTTATGTACTTTGACCAGAGAGAGAGAGAGAGAGAAAGAAGGGGAAAATGGCAAAGCAAACCTCCAGGTCCAGGACCCAAACCATGGTCGGTCAGTTGGGAGTCCAGCACCCCAACCATGCCACCTGCCAGCTCCCCAACACTGATTTTGTGATCCATAACATATGGACTATAATTGTAGGGAGAAATAAATAGAAACCACTGAAGTGTTCTCTCTCTACCAATATGTAAGCCAAAAAATTTTGTTTTTCTTCTGAAGGGAAGTTCAGAGATTAGCACAACCACCAAGGACTTTAGATACTAAGAGTGGAGATTCTCTCCACAGCCACATTCATCCCTCCTATTTGGCCTGTACAGGAAAGAAGTAGATTTTAAAGAATAATAGTCAATTACTGTAAAAGTACTTGGATGGTTATTCCACTTAGGTATGCTATTTAAGCTGTGACATCCTGGGACCAGCAGTTGGCGTAATGGCTATGTTGCTGGACTCCACGTAGTTGACTGTGGTTCGAGTCCCGGACCTGGTGCTTAAACTCACGCTGGGCATGTGTGGGTGTGTGCCCAAGATCCTGAGAGGAGAATGGAGGAGAAGGGATTGTATTGTGGCCATCCCCCCACCGGGGGGGTTATTTCTTGCTTTCTGTCTCTCTGTCTCTCTCTGTCTTTCTGGTGAGCACATGAGCTCTATAGCAAAAAAAACTCTCAAAAAAAAAAGGTGTGACATCTTTTCAGCTAAAAATTAACACATCACCTGCTACTCAGTATGAAACTTTTTTTCCCTCTATTTTTTGTAGTAAAGTTCACATGAAGCAGTTTGATTTCAGCTGGCAGAGAAAAAAAAAAAAAAAACTACTATCATTGTCCCAACTCAGAGCTACATCAGTTCTCCAGCCTTATGTTAAAGTCTAGTCCTCTGGGAGCTTGATTGAACTTGATGTATCAACCTCCCTAGATTCCTTGGTAAGACACATACATCCAGAGGGTGGGAAGTTCAACACACAAAAATTCAGGGACTGACTGGCCTCCTTGGTGAATATCCTATGGAGTCACAGGTCTTGAGCATATTAAAATATCCCCAGACCAGCAAGTGGCATGGTGATTAAGGTGCTGGAATCCCATATGGCTGACCATGATTGAAGTCCTGGACCTGGTGACTTACTATCTCACTTGCCCCTCTTTCTTTTTCTCTCTCTATAGTGAGCACACAGGCCTTTTAGCAAACTTTAAAACTAATGATAATAATAAATTAATTGAAATAAATGAGTAATTTTAAAAAATATGACTTCAAGGAAAAAGACAAGTTGCTATATTTGGACACAGAACACCTCGTAGGCTTCTTTTAATTCTGAAGACATCATGTGGACCTGCTTTGGGATAGCAAAGTATATCCATTTAATGAGTAAGCAAAAAGATCGCCAGTTCTGAGTGGGCCCAGAACAAGAAAAAACTCTGCAACAGGCCCAAGTTGCCATGCAAGCTACTCTGCCCCTTGGTTGACATGACCCTGTAGATCCAATGACACTGGCAGGACTGTGGCAAACTGAGATACTATAGAAATCATTTTCAGGATATTATAGATGATATTGATTATATTTACTTCTTTTTTTTTTTTTTTAGAGAGAGAAATGTTTGTTATAGGGCATGTGCACTTGTCTCTTCTCTGTAGAGAGAAAGTGAGAAATCACCCCCCAGAGGAGATCATCACACTGCAATCCCTTCTCCTTCATTCTCCTCTCAGGATTTTGGATACACACACATACATAGACACACGTGCGTGCCAGCGTGAGTTTCAAGCCTCAAGCTTCTAGGTCTGGGACTCAAACTGCAGTCAACTATATGGGAGTCCAGCAATATAACCATTATGCTATCTGCTGGTCCCTGATTATATTTATTTCGAACAGCACAACAAATAGTTTAATTGGGTCAATACTCCTACCTAGATAATTGTTCCATTCAACCTTTGACACTTCTTTCCCCTCTGTCTTTATTTCCTAGCATGGACAAATATAAGATATTCTTATTCTGAACATTCCCCACTAATATTTTCTTTTCCAAAGTTAGCAGTATAACTATGTTTTTGTTAATGAGGTTAAGGATATCTAGATACTGAGAGGCACACTCTGACAAGTTTCCAACTTTATGGTTTCCTTGGTCTTACTTAAACATTGAATTACAAAAATAGAAACCGTTCTGTAGCCCATTCCCGTCTGTACATAACCTGAGGGTCAAATCTTATAGGACGCGAACAGTTCAGACCTGAGGGCTGTCAGAGAAGCTAATTTTCTTTGGAAAGATTGCAATGATTCTAAAGGTGCTCCACACAGGTTTGCCTGATCCAGCTAATGGAAAGTACCCTATGAGTGGCTATTTGCATGGAAAAGTGGTCTGGAGTGAGAGAATTTCTGTCTGCAATGTAGCAGAAGAAAGTGAGATGTATGGGAAAGAGGATGGATACAGTTGAGCACGAGGAGAAAGACAGGATAGTTGGTGGTTGCACTTTAGCCTTGCCCCAGTACTAGGTCTACACATCAAATCCTATAGAGAGTTGGACTGTGAGATCAAACTGAAAAGGCCATTTTAGAATCAAAGGGCAACCCTGTTACTGTGCTCAGAAAACAAACTGAGTTTGTAATGTTTGCATGGTTTAGGGCAAGAGCTCATTTGGGTTGCCTACATGCTATGTTTAAAAATATTTGAAAGGTTTCAATCAATGAATAGAGTTTCAAATAAAATATTTTTTCTATCATGACATGCATACTTTCCTAACAACCTGAAAGGCCAAGTTTAATTTAGAATACTTGGTATGTTTTAAAGTTTTTTTTTCCCTTATTTTGTATACTGAGGAAACATAAAAGCATAAAGTTGTCAGTAACAGGTGTGTGTTAGCAATGGTGGGGTGATACTCAAGACTCTATATTCTGATACTTGAGCTCTACAAGTCTGTCCCCTG
>NW_006208290.1:159055-167948 GCF_000334495.1 Tupaia belangeri chinensis
CTGAACCCAATGCATTATTTTTCTATCACTAACAAATTACCACATGAAGGATCTCTCTCAAAACATTCATGAAAACAGCAGGCTTTCTGAGAAGATGTAAGGTTGTTACCCCTAAACAGTCTTGGCAGAAGACCAAGGTGAAAAGGGCTTATCTGAAACAGACTTGTGGGTATATCTTTTGTATACTGGAGTGAACCCTAATATGATCCTTAGAAAGCTCACAAATGAACTTTCAATTATATTAATAGAAATTCTACCACCATCAAACAATTATTAGATCATCAGAAAATTCATGACGCATAGAAAAACATGTCATGACTTTTCTGAAGACCCAATAGAATCAATGTGAGGCCCTTCAAATAACATCATGGATAAATTCCTACTGGGATTCAGTTTAAATGGTGACAGAAGACCTTGTACATTCTGACTTATAGTGTGGTCCTGTGCCTTCTGCCTGCCCTAAGTAACATTACTTAATAATAATTTTTAAATGGCAATGTTGGTGATCAAAAAGAGTTGTGGGTACATTAAATTAACTTCATTGTAACAGACCTTTATTAAGCACCTACTAAGAGAAAAAGTCATAGACATTTTTAGGAAAGATAAATAAAATAAATCCATCTAAGGACTAAACCATTCCTAAATTTACCCTCCAGGAAATGCTGATATAGATACACATATGTTAACAATAGCGATATAGAAATTAAGTTAGAATATGAGATGTGCTATCACAGAATGCAATGGAAGGTATTAAGGCTAACTAAAAATACCTGGGAAGCCTCACATAAATGTAGGATGAGTGTTCCCATCCTGAAAACTTAGTACTTTCCTTCTCTTTGATCCTCTACACCAATAACAATAACTTCATTCTTTTCTTGAATAGATTCTGGTTATTGGGCCGCTTTTATCCCTACCCTCTTCTAATGACTTGAAATATAAATGTGTGTATGTGTATATATAGTCACACTGCTGACCTACACAATTGTATACAGAATAGTTATATCTATATATCTACCACCCAACTTAGGTAATATATTACACATAAATTTGAAAGCCACCATTTAATTCTCTCCAACTATATTCTCCTTACTCTATGCAAGATATAGGTTTTATTGTAAGGTGTTTATCATGCTCATACAGGGCTTTCTGCACCCAACATACATAAGCATAATCTGTATGCATTCACTGTGCCACATATATAATTTATAGTGACTGTTTTATACATTTGGAAATTCATATAAATGATATTGTAGTGTCTGTGTCTTTCTGGAAGCGAGTTTTTCTCCTTTATTCACTTTTTCCATTGCCGCCACCTATTCTTTGCCTCTCTAGGAGGAACTTATCTGTCGCAGGTTCTGAGAATTGTAGTTTCTTCCTAAGTCTACTATTTATGTTCCTGTCCTGCTTACCTGAAACAATCCAAAGTCAGTGAATCAGAACTGGTGCTACCATAGCTGATGCTCAAACTCTCCCCCATATTACACTAAATCAATGGTTCTCAAATGTTATTGAGATTAAGAGTCAACTAGAGGACTTAGAATTTCCTATTCAGTAGATCTTAAGTGGGGCTTGGGAATTTGCAGCCCTAGAGAGTTACCAGATGATGCTGATGCTGCTGTTCCATGGCAGCCCCGTAGCACCATCTGGTCTCTGGGCAGGCTGGGTTATCCATCTGTTTCTTTCAATAAAATGCAGTAGAGGGTAAACCTCCATAACTCTCATTAACTTTGATATTTTGATTAATTGGGGATGAAATAAAATAACACTTAGTCTAAAGCAATTCATGTACTTTTAAAAAATTATATCAGATAGCATGTGTGCTTGCTAGAGAGACAGAGACAGAGAGAAAAAGGAAGAGCACCCACAGAGAATGGTCATGCTGCAATCCCTTTCAGGCACACACGCCCAGTGTGTTTTTCAAGATGCCAGATCCAGGATTCAAACCATGCAGTTAGTCATATGAGATCCAGCTACTTTATCCATCCTACCATAGGCTGGCTCAGGACTTGAATCCATTCAAGGACATTAAGGTAAGCCAAAACAAAAAGAAAAATGCAATAGATCTGAGTCAGTATTACTTATCTACAACAAATTTGCAGCATAGCCATGTCAAAATCCTTTTATTTTTAATTTGAACAAATGTTGTTAGATATATCTCCATCTAGTATACAGGAGAAGATGGTGGATTTGACTTTTTGAGTCATGAGTTTCAAAATAAAACCAATGTTAATAACATTTCCATGTGCTTCTTGACAATGAGAAAATCTGAAATCGATGAAAAATAAATTCATTGTTTCTTCATCCATTTCTCTCTGTGCCTTACAACTGTAGGAAGAAATAAAAATTAGCATCTGTACACCATTAACATGAACCAGTGACGCTGAATCTAAGAAAACGATCCATCCTATGATTCTTGTCTCAATACAGTTAATTCTGGTTCTTCACTTTCATCCTCTTTACCCTCTTCACTTCCACCTTCTAGGACCTCGTGATCAGAGTTTTCAATCTTAAATTTATGTGCTTTATTAATGGTAGATAATACAGATTTGGGGAGCAAGATTATCCCAGTTCATACAACATTTTCATGATCCTTACATTTCTACTGCTTTATGGTTTTCATGGTGATCTTCTTTTCCCCTCTAAGAGCTCTCACACCCTGGGCTACTGATTATTTCTGGCCCTTGGGACAAGAAATAATCAGAATCATCTGGGTCTGATCACATTCATATGTTTTCATCAGAACTTCATTGAAAAATGTTCATTTGACTTAAAGATAAATTCCGTGGTAAAGCTCATTTTTACATCTTTTAAGAGCTCTAGTACTAGTTCAACAATTTCTCAGGTCATCCTTCCTTGGGTCCTTCCAGTGCACAGGTGCATACTTCACTGAACACAACCATCATGCAGGGACTTGCTCTCCCTTAACTTGGCTTCCTCAAGTTTTCCTGACATTTGTGATGTGGTCCCCCTGCAGGTTCCTCTGGGTCCCCAGGAGAGGTTCACTCTCCCAGTTCCCTGCTCCCCTTGTTATGTCCTCACTCTCCTGGGAAATGTGTCCGCCTTCTGATTTGTCAGGCTCCCAGGGACTACCCCTTGCTACTCTCCAAGATATGGTTGCATTATAAATAGTATATATGGAGTAGAAGGGAATGAAGCAGATCCCAGAAAAGAGAACTAAACCCCACCATGGGAAACTCATGGGCTTCTAGGACAACTTCCACACCTTGCTCCTATACCTCTGATTCATGATCTTCCCCTTCGTACTCCTCCTCCTCTTCATCGCTATAGATATGCTCTACTCCATTTTCCTTAGGTTTTTCTTCTTCTTGTCCTGCTTCATCCTCTGCTGACCACACACATGGATCTTCCTCAACTTCAGGCCAGGTCTCCTCTTCCCCACCATTCTCCTCCAAAAGGGCTAGAGTGACTGCCTGGGATGCTAGAAAGGCTGCAACTCCCATGACACTATCTGATTCTTCTACTGGCCCATCGTGGAACACAATTTGGCTAGGTTGCTGTCTGCCCGCTCTGCCAGGAGATCTTTCCTGGCCATTCAAGGGCGGATCTTGGTGCCCAGAGGAAGACATTTCAAAGAGTCACAATAGTCAATGTCTCAAATGGACTTTGATCAGGTTACAGCCTAGTAGCAGACTGTGGCTAAGGGGTGAGACACTTTCAACAACAGGCCCTACTAGAGGTGGTGGAGGTGGTAGAAAATGTCCAAGGTGGGACCAACAAAACTACAACTGATAAGGTAGTGGGCTTGGCAGGAATGATTCTGATGGGCTACTGTAGGGGGCGGGGACTGGAAGATTCAACAAAGAGCCCCTCTCTTTTCATCAGAACTCGAAGTTTATTGGCTGAGAAGTGATGATTGACATGCATTCCATCCAATGAGTGATCAAGGTCCTTGCATTCTAAGACTGCTCAGAATCCTCTTTCCTAAGGTGCCAGTACCTGGCAACCCTTTAGAGTCACACAAGTGCTGTCCCTTTAATTCCACCATCTTCAGAGAAATTATAGCATTCCAATATGGCTGCACCTCTGGCATAGGCACTGTCATACATTCCCTGAATTCTACCTCAGCTTGCTCATGTCAGTAGGGACAGAGTGATTATATCAGATATCAGATGTCAGCATTAATAGAAGAGGAGAAACATAATGAATTTAGACTTTTTACTGATACTAATGGAAACGAAGTAAACAAGATATAAAATTGAAATGGACACTGTCAGAGACCAGTCTGTGGGATGGTGGTTAACGGGGCTGGATCCTACATGGCCAAATGTGTTATTGGAGTCCCAGACGCTGCAGCTTGAAAAACAAACCAGGTACATGTGGATGCATGCCCAAAATCCTGAAAGTAATGCCAGTAACTAAAATTATCATTTGAAAAGCTTCAGCATTTTTATTATTAATTACCAAGTTAAAGAAATGACAAGAGTTAATTTTCTTTCCTGAGTCTTATTTTTAGGAGAATAGATTACAGTCTGTCATCACTAAATCTGATGCTAACTGTTGCGTTTTGTTTGCTTTTAAAGAGAGAGATTTTTGCTATAGTGCTCCTGTGCTCTCCAGAGAGACAGGAGATACAGAGAGACAGAAACCAAGAAATCACCCTCCTAGGGGGATGAGCATGCTGCAATCCCTTTTCTATTCTCTACATAGCTGCCCTATGGGAATTTTAAGTTGCCAAGTCAGAGACTCATACTGCTGTCAACTACATGGGAGTTCAGTAATGTAACCATTATGCCATCTGCTGGTCCCAACTGCTGGTCTTTTTTAGATACCCTTTACTAGGTTTAGGCAACTGTCTTTTATTCCTAGTTTGTTGAGGGTATTTATTAAATAATAAGGTAGGCTTAAAAGTATTACCATAGAATAAAAATATTTAGTGACAAATATCAATTAGAGAACAATATACCCAATATTGCACAATATATGTGAAACTTTCATAAACTTAGAATACTGCTTTATATAGTTAGCGCTTGGAATTAAAGCACAAGTGAATCTATAGACAAAAATGTCATAAATTGGGCCTGTTAGCACAGCAGTAAAGCAGTGACAAGTGATGAAGAATCTATATGGAAGACTGTGTGTTCAATCTTTAATCTACCTAGTCTACCTATAGACTCTGTGCATGCAAGTCTATGATGCTGGCTGGCCAGAAAGATGAGAGTAGGGTTGTTGGTCACCATGTGAGACCCTTTTGAGGTGGTTGTCCCTCTCTCTTTCTTTCTATCCATATCTCTCTGTTTTTCACTCTTATGAAAGAGTGAAAAGTTTTTACATTTTTTAAAACTTTTAAAAAAGTTTTTAAAAGTTTAAAAGTTTTTAAAATGTCATGAATATGGTCATGAGTGGAGCACAACAACCCAGATTTGCCTTTGGAGCTGGTAGCCCAGTTACTCCATTATGCTGCATGCTTCCTGAGACCTGCCCATCCACCAGGAATCTTGAGTTCTGGTTCTATCAGGGATCTCATTGTGAGTGGAGCCCAACACTGCAGTTTTGCCTTTGGAATTAGTGGCATGAAAGCATGTGCTGCATATGCATGACTTGAGCCTCTTCCCTAAGTTGTATCTCCTTAGCTCAACTGCAGCTCATCAGGAGGTGAAAGGTTGATTGATGAGTCAACCACCTGAAGCTACCTATATAAACATATGCTCCAATATGGAAAACACAGCCCCCTAATAGGAACACGTCTAGGATTTAAAGCTGGTGTGCCCTCCTCCAATACTACAGAATCTACTCAAATAAATAGAAAGAAACAAACAGCATCAGATGATCAAAAAACCAGTGCAGAGACAGAAGAAATATGACAAAATAAGGAAATAACTCTCCTCCTAGGGAACACAATAATCTCTCACCAACAAAAGACAGCACCAAAAAAATTTCACAAAAATATCAGAAAAAGAATTCTGAATATTCATTATGACAAAACTCAAAGAGATGCAAGAGAAACAAACAATGAGTTCCAGGAAATGAGAAAATAATTCCAGGACATGAAAAAGGAATTCCATAAAAAGATATGTGGTCATGAATGTGACCACACTCTTTTCCCTAAAGAGAATACAACACTAGAAATTAAATTCCCTCTTGAAAGCATTTACAGCAGAATGGATTATGTAGGAGAAAGAATCTATGACCTTGAAGACAAAGTCTCCAACATAGAAAAAAACACCAAAAGAAATGAAAAAAAAAATTACCCTCTCCCCCAGTGAGTATAACATACAGGAAATTATTTTTTCTTTTTGTTTTTCTTGCTGTAGGGTATATGAGCTCATTAGAGAGACAGAAAGTGAGAAATCAGCCCCGGGGGGTTGACCACACCCCAATCCCTTCTATTCTACTCTCCTCTTGGGATTTTAGGCATGTACACACATGTGCCTGGCATTGGTTTTAAGTCGACAGGTCCAGGACTTGAACCATGGTTAACTACTTGGGAGTTCAGCAATGTAACCATCCGGCAGTCCAACATACAGTATATTCTAAGGCATTTTTTGTTGTTGATTTTTCTTAGTTTAGTTTGTTTTTGTCTTCTTGCTTTAGGGCATGTGTGCTCACCAGAAACAGAGAAAGAGATAGAGAGAGTGAGAGGGAAAATGAAAAATTGCACTGCATGGGGAATGGCCATGCCACAATCCCTTCTCCTCCATTTTCCTCCTGGGATCTTGGGCACACATGTACACAAGCCTAAAATGGTTTTCAAGCCAAGTCCAGGACTTGAACCATGATCAGTCATGTGAAAGTCCAGTGATGTGACCACTATGCCAGTTGTTGTGCCCAATATACAAGAAACTCTAGACACCATGAAAAGGCCACATACCCATATAACAGGTTGCATGAAGTGAAAAAGTTATTAAAGTTATGAAAAAATTATTTCATGAAATATTATCTGACAACTTTATAAATCTAGAGAAATATGAAGAAATTCAGATCCAAGAAATAAAAAGAACTCTAAGTAGGATCAACATAAATATATCTTCTCTCCAGAATGTCATAGATTGGTAAAAATCAAAGACAAAGACAAGATTCTAAAAATGACAAGGGAGAAATGTGAAGTTATTTACAAAGGCTATCCTATTAGGTTAACATCAGACCTCTCAACCAAAGCAATGCAAGTGAGGAAAGAATGGTAAAACATTCAAAATGGTAAAAGGAAAACAATTTTAAGCAAGAATATTATACCCAGCAAGATTATCCTTCAAATGTGAAGAACAAATAAAATCATTCTGAGATAAACAAAAACTGAAAGAATTCACCAATACCAGGCCAGTTTTTCAAGAAGTACTGGAAGAAATACTATATCATAAAAACTAAAAACAGACAAATAGAAATGAGAACAAAAAACAACCAAGAAAATGGCTAACATAATGACAAGGATAAGTTCACAAATATCAATAATAATTCTGAATATCAATGGATTAAATTATCTAATTAAAAGACATGGACTGTATGAATGAATAAAAAAAAATCAAGACCCAACTATCTGTTGTTTATAAAGAACACATCTCACTGATAAACATATACATAAACTAAGAATGAAGGGGAGAAAGATATTCCATGGAAATGTAGTCACAAAACTGGTATCACACAAAATAGACTTTAAGACAAAAGCTGTAAGAAGAGATAAAGAAGAACGCTATTTAATACTAAAAGGTCTAGTTTACCAAGAAGATATAACACTTATAAATATCTATGCACTCAACAATGGAGCACATAAATACTTGAAAGAGAGACTGTTAGATCTAAAGGAAGAGATTGCAACACAATAATCATTGGAGATCTCAACACCCCACTGTCTCCTCTAGACAGATCATCTAGACAAAAGATGCACAAAGGGATACAAGATCTAAATAATAGCATAAATCAAATGGACTTGACAGGCATCTATAGAACATTTCGCCCAAAAACCAAAAACTGCAGTTTTCTCACCCCCACATGGAATGTTTTCAAAGGTCAGCCACGTGATAGGGCACAAAACAAACCTTCACAAATTGAAATGGATAGAAACTAAGAGAGGCAAAGGGGCAAGCCTTCAGAAGACTCCTCCATGACTCCTGAGAACTAGTAGTTTCAGGTAAAAAAGAGAAATGAAGATTTTCTACTAATAATTCAGCCACCAACTCAAAAACTTGAGTGGAGAGAGAGGCAAGGGGCAGGCCTTCAGAAAAAGACTCCTCCATGGCTCCTGAGAACTAGGGATTTAATATGGTACACATGCACAGTTTTTTATTTTTTGCTTTTTTTAAAAAATTATTTTTTTAAATTCTTTTAAAAATTTTTTTACTTGTTTTTCTCTGTTTCTTTTTTTTCTTTTCTCTATCTCTCTCTGCTCTCTCTCTCTCTCTCTCTCTCTCTCTCTCTCTCATTTCCTTTTCTTTTTCTTTTATCTCATTACTCGGCTCCTCAATCTCCATTCTCTATGTTTCTAGACAGATCTAAGGGAACCATAGACAAACATCCAAATACTGTTAGAGTTAACATATTCCTCAATATCCACTGAATCTGCAGTACAAAGGGATAAAAATGGAATGGCAAAGAGATTCTAGATTACCTCCTTCTGTACTTTCCTGAATGCTCAGATTGAACTTCAAGAATTAGGAAGAAACACACCATCCATCAGATGACTAGAAATCACCACAGGGCCACAGGAAATATGGGAAAGCAAGAACATACCTCTCCTCCAAAGGAAAAGAATGACTCCTATTCATCCACACACAGTTCAATGGAAATCATGGAAATGTCTGATAAATAATTTAGAATATTCATAATAACCAAGCTAACAGAGATGGAAGAGAAGAGATACAATGATCTGTGGAAGAGGCAGGAGAAAGGAAATGATGAGTTCCAGGAGGTGAGGAAATTCTTACAAGATCTAAAAGAGGAA
>NW_006208290.1:168225-177695 GCF_000334495.1 Tupaia belangeri chinensis
GTGATGTCTTGCTTTCTGTCTCTCTGTCTCTCTCTGTCTGTCTGGCGAGCACACGTGCCCTATAGCAAAAACCTCTAAAAAATTAATTATAAATTTAAAAAATAAATTAAAAAAAGAAACTATATTAAGTACAAACTATTCTGACCACAATGGAATCAAATTTGAAATCAACTACAGAAATAAACCTAGAAAATACACAAAAACATGGAAACTAAACAACCTACTCCTGAATCATTTCACAACCACTGAATAAATTAAGACTAAAATTTTTAAAATTTGTTGAATCCAACAATAAGGAATCAATGAGTTTGCATTACCTATGGGACACAGCAAAAGGAGTAATAAGAAAGACAATCATAGCAATTAGTACCCACAAGAAAAAAATATAGAAAAGTGGTGAATAGACAAACTAATAACATGTCTCACAAAATTGGAAAAACAACAAAAAAATACTAGGAGAAAAGAAATAGTAAAGATTTGAGCAGAAATAAATGAAATAAAGAATATAATAACTACATCAAAAAAAAACACAAAATTTTTTTCTTGGAGAAAATAAACAAAATTGACACACCATTAGCTAGATTAATCAAGAAGAACAGAGAAAGGAACCAGATACATCAAATTAGCAACGAAACAAGTGATATTACAATAGATATTACAGAAATACAAAATATCATGAGAGAATACCCTGAGAGATTACATGCCAATAAACAAGAAAACCTAGATGAGATAAAAAACATTTCTAGATATACATAACTTACCAAGATTGAAACAGGAAGCACTAGAAAGCCTGAATAGATCCATAACAAACAACAAATTTGAATCAGTAATAGTCTCCCAAATAAGAAAAGCCCAGGTCCTTAGGACTTCACTTTTGAATTCTACAAAACTTTTTAAGAAGTGCTAACCCCCATTCCACTCAAACTATTTCAAAAAATCTAAAAAGAAGGAACCCTCACAGACTCATTCTATGAAGCCTCTATCACCTGATTCCCAAAACAGACAAGGACAGAACAAAAAAAGAAAACTATAGACCAGTATCTCTGATGAATATAAATGCAAAAGTTCTCAACAAGATACTAGCAAATCATAACCAATGACACATTAAAAAAGATTATACACCAGAACAAGGTAGGCTTTATTCCAAGGATTCAAGGATGGTGCAACATACACAAAATTGTAAACGTAAACATGATATTAACAGAATTAAAGATAAAAACCATATGATCATATCAATTGATGCAGAAAAGACATTTGATAAAATACAAAACCCCGTCATGATTGAGACTCAGCAAAACTGGCAGAGAAAGGAAATTCTTGTACACAATAAAAGCTATCTATGACAAACCGATAGCTAACATCATGCTTCGTGGGGAAAAGCTAAACGTTTTTTGACTAAATAGTGGAATAAGACAAGGCTGCCCACTTGCTCCACTCGTTTTCAAACTAATACTAGAAGGCATAGTAAATCCAGTCAGACAAGGGAGTAAAATAAAAGGCATTTAAATAGAAAAAATAAGTGAAATTATGTCTGTAGACAGATGATATGATTACATACATACAAAATCCAAAAGAATCCGCCACCCCCCCCAAAAAAAAATTCCTGGACATAATAAATAAATACAGTAAAGTGGTAGGATTAAAAAAAAAAACATAAAAAAGTCTACAGCATTTTTATACACCAACAATGAACAAACTGAGATAGACTCAAAGGAACCAATCCAATTCACAATAGTCAGAATAGAGTATAAGATACATAGGAATAAACCTTACCAAAGAAGTGAAAGACCTCTACAAGGAAAACCATGAAAAACTTTTAAAAATAAATTGAAAATAAAGCAAAAGCTTCCAGCAGGTGGCGTGGTGGTTAATGACATGGGACTCCACACGGTTTGAGTCCTGGACCTGGGGGCTTCCTTTCTCACTTTTCCTCTCTCTCTGTACCTCTCTGGTCAAGTTAAGAATAAATAAAGTTAAAAGAAAATAATTTTTAAGAGGTTTTCTCTACAGGGCGTGTGCACTCGCCAGACAGACAGAGAGAGACAGAGAGACAGAAAGCGAGAAATCACCCCCCAGAGGGGATGGCCACACCGCAATCCCTTCTCCTCCATTCTCCTCTCGGGATCTTGGGCACGCGCGCACACGTGCCCGGCGTGAGTTTTAACGCGCGCACACGTGCCCGGCGTGAGTTTTAAGCCACCGGGTCTGGGACACGAACCATGGTCGACTACGTGGGAGTCCAGCGACATAGCCATTATGCTAACTGCTGGTTCCCAAAGAAAATAATTTTTTAAAAAGATGCAAAAAAAAAAAAAAAAAAAAAAAAAAAGAGGAAAGCACATCTCATGTTCCTGGATTGGAAGAATTAATATATTTAAAATGTCAATCTTACCCAAATCAATCTACAAATTTAATGCAATCCAAATCAAACTATCAGAGATATTCCTCACGGAAACAAAAAAAAATCATGACATTTTTCTGTAACAATAAAAAGGCTCTGTATTGCAAAAGCAATACTGTGCAAAAAGCATAACATAAGAGGCATCTCCTTTCCTGACCTCAAAATATATTACAAAGCTATGAAAATCAAAATGGCATTGTATTGGCCCCAAAACAGGCAGGTAGACTAATGAAACAGAATTGAGAACCCAGAAATAAACCTCAAAACATACGGCCAACTGATTTTTAACAAAAGGCACAGGACCTGGAGAAAAGAAAATCTCTTTAGCAAATAGTGCTAGAAAAACTGGATATCTGACTGAAGAAAAGTTAAACAGATTCCCTGTTCTCTCATCATTAACAAAAATCAACTCAAAGTGGATCAAGAATCTAAACACAAAACCTCAAACCATAAAACTACTGGTGGAAAACACAAGGGCAATCCTGGAGGCATTGGAGTAGGCAAAGACTTCTTAAATAAGACCCCAAACATAGGATTATGTTAGGTTAAAAAGCTTCTAGACAGCAAAAGAAGCAATAATTATAGAGACAACCCTCAGAGTGGGAGGATGTATTGGAAAACTATGTCTCAGATAAAGGACTGATGACCAGATCAGAACATACAAGGAACTCAGTTTATCCACAAAAATGTAATCAATACAATTAAAAGATGGGCAAATAAGCTGGACAGACAACTCTTTAAGAAAGACATACAAATAGCCAAAAAGCATATGACAATACACTCAATATCTCTTATCATAAGGAAAATGCAAGTCAAAACCACAATGAAATACTATTTACTCGCTGTCAGAATGGCTAAGATTAAAAAAAAAAGAATGGTAAGTGCTGTTGAGGCTTCAGTGAAAAGGGAACCCCCTTACACTGTTGGTGGGAATGTAAATTAGTACCACCATTGTGGAGAACAATATAGAGGTTCCTCAGAAACTATCATATGACCCAGTAATTTCACTCTTGGGTATCTATCCAGAGGATATATAGTCAGAAAAACACATGCACATCCATATTTATTGAAACATTATTCACAATAGCGGATATAGAATCAATTCAAATGTCCAAGAGCAAATGAATGGATTGAAAATATGTGGCACATTTACTCTATGGAATGCTACTCAGCTATAAAAAAACAATGACATTTGATACAAAGTGGATGAATATGGGAGATTTAGTGCTAAGTGAAGCAAACCAGACTATGAAAGAGAGGCATTGTATGTCCCTGCTTAATATATACCAAATGTCTTCACTCTATAGTAGAAACTGAAAGACAAGAAGGTGTAATAGCAGGGAGGGTAACTGTAGATGCTAGAGACAGTATAGAAGGGGATAAGTAGTAGTGAATGGGTAATGGGGGATAACATGGAGAGGATCAGGGAAAAAAAAAACAAAACATTTAATGGACACAAAAGTGAAAAGTTATCTGTTGATGATAATGTATATGGTAATGTCTTTGATTTGACTAATATATGCACTGTATTCATGTTGGGTAAAACCATGTTATACACTGTAAAGATATACAGTGACTAAATGTAAATTGAATGTATGCTTATAGTGAGTAATGAGTCTTGAATTTCAACTTTAAAATTCCAAAACATTGTATTATTTCCAGAGATGTATGTGTAGACAATTCACAAATGAAAAAAGAATAACTCCTGAAAACATCAAGAGATATCAAAAGATATACCAGGTATGAACAAAAGCAAAACTATAGAAGTTGATATATATTAATAGCAAAGAAAGTAAAATTTAAGAGAAACCTTTGGAAATCACTTCTAGAGACATTTCATATGGGTTTTCTTTCATTCATTGTTATTTTGCTAAAGACTAATGAAAAGATTTTAACAAAAATCTACCTCCCCCAAGTGCTGAAATCAATAATCTGATGGTCAGATTACACATGAAGAAAAAGAAAGACTGCCAGTTCCTGGAGTGGTTGTTAAGGTAACTGGATCCAACATGACTAATATGTCATTTGAGTCCAGGACCTAGTGGCTTGAAAAACATGCCAAGTGCATGTTCATGTGTGCCCAAAATCCTGAAAAGGGGGAAGAACTGGAGGAGAAGGAATTGTGGTGTGACCATAAGGGGTGCTTTCTCTCTTCCCCTCACTTCTGTCTTTCTCTGGTGAGCACATATACCTCTGGCAAAAATTAAAAGGAAAAAATTAATAAAAAAAGAAAGAATAATGAAATAGTTATGCAAACAAAATCATAAGGAAAATGCAGAGCTGACTTAAAGGCAAAAACAAACAAACAAAAAGCTAAAACAAAAATACAACCTAATTCCAAAGACATGTATTACTGGATTTCTAAGAGGTTAAGAAGATTGATTGGTGAACAAACAGTATTTAAAGAGAAAATAATGAAGAACTGTGCCCAAAGATTATGGAGAATATCAACAGTACATGTAAGGAGTCAGGGGGCCAGCAGATGGCAGAGCGGTTACATCACTGGACTCCCACATGATAGATTACAGTTTGAATCCTGGACCTGTTGGCTTGAAAAGCAGGCTGGGCACATGTGCATGTGTGCCCAAGATCCCAGGAGGAGAATGGAGGAGAAGGGATTGTGGTGTGGCCATTTCCCATTTCCCCAGGAGTGATGTGATTTCTCACTTTCCCTCTCACTGTCCACTGTCTCTATCTCTCTCCCCAGCGAACACACGTGCCCTAAAGCAAAAACTTCTTACAAAAGAAAAGAAGAATAAAAGAAAAGAAAAAGCAAAGGTAGGATCCAGTGATAAATGCATGTTTATCAGACAGATTGAGGTCAGATTTCTCTTCAGGCAAAACACTATGTTTTCAGGAATGTGTATTTAATAGCGGGAAATGGTTAAACAGACTTGGGGAGTGTACATAGCCATCAAGAGAGGAAAATATAGGAAAGAGATTGTAAGTGCTGGAATGAATTCCCATCCCTACAGTAGAGAAAACCAAGGGAAGATCTAAGAGTTGTGAGAACTCACAGTGGGAGAGGAGGGAATGATATTGCTGGGAGCCAGATGCTGAGGAAAGGAGGCTGCCCAGCTAATGGTGGATTTTATAGGGCCGAAGAGAAATAACACCACAAACTTGGGTACTTACCTCTGAGGCAGGTTAGCTGTTTGACCTGTGCTGAATCTCAGGACCGAAGAGGCTTTAACAGAACTGAAACTTGGATTTTGAGAAGAGAAATATCAACAGCGTGCTGCCCCAAGAGAATTTTGTTTTTTTCATGATTGAGTGCCTGTGTGTGCACATGAAAATGAGAGAGAAAGAGAAGTACTCTGTAGGGTGTGCCCACACTGTAACCCCCTGTCTTCTGTCCTCTAACCTGTTGGATTTGGGGCACTAGCGTGGGTGCCCAGCATGTTTTAGGCAGATCCATTTGGGAATTCGAACACCAGCTGCCACATGGAACCAGTATCTATTGAGCAGTGCATTATTTCTTCTTCTTCTTCCCCCCCCCCGCCCTTTTTTTAGAGAGAGAGAGAGATTTTTGCTATAGGGCATGTGTGCTCACTGGAGAGACAGAGAGAGACAAAGTGACAGAAAGTGAGAAATCACCCACCAGAGGGATGGCTATGCCACAATCCCTTCTCAATTATCCTCTCTAGATCTTAGGCATGCACATACACTCACCTGGTGTGAGTTTAAGCTGCCGACTCTGGGACTCAAACTGTGGTTGACTATGTGGGAGTCCAGCGACCTAACCATTATGCCATCTGCTGGTCCCAGGCAGTGCATTATTTCCATATGACACAACTGGGCCACTGAGGGGAATTGATGTCCAGTGTTCCTTAAGCTAGGAGGTAGCTTAACGGACATCATAATGCCTACCCCTAGTAAAATTACAGGGAACTAGGATGTGAAAGGTCTTTGTTGGGTGAAACTGAGAACAAAGGGAAGCTCAAGGGGGAAATTGCAACCTGTACTTTTATTCCCTAGTTTCCCATCTCTCTGTGGCATTATCACCGATTGGATCCAAGACAGAGCTGGGTACTCTGGGACAGATGGTATGATCAGAGTCCTGGTCACAGCATTGATGCACACTGTAAGTTCAACTCTGACTTTGAGCTGAGAGACACTGTTACCCCTTATCTACTGTCTGTTCTTCTTAAAACACATTTTATACACAGAAGCCTGCAGTAAGTACTAAACGTGCTGTGCCAATCTTTCAAAGCATTATTGATAGAACAAGTAACTAACTCCATCATCAGTTTCTACCAGCAGGCACTGAAACAGACATAAAACAGCCCTTATTAAGCCCATGCTTTATGTCACAAATACAGGAGGGCCATATAGAGATTGAAATGGGCTGGAAAAAATGCAGTTTTTCTTCCAGAACTAGTTTTTAAAGTCAGCAAAGTCAGAGATAAATAAAATGATGATGTGTTGGACTCCAGAAGGATAACACTAGATTTTCCCAAACATCCAATCCTTTTTATCAGAGATCAGTGAAATGACTGGAGATATGCACCTTACCTGCTCATATTTTCTCTTATTAATTCTACTGTCACATAGCTAACCTAATTTTTTTTCTTTTTACGTTTGTGTTTATGATGTTTCTATGATTATCATGGGCAGAACTGATTAATTGCCTCAGACTCTATATAGCCCTAAGTCTAGAATGTCTAATATTTTCACTTCACTAAAAAAATTGGCCACCCCCTGTTTTGTAACTTTAGTTGTGTTTGTCTCCTAGACTATGTAAGGATCATTATTCCATGTAGATATTTAATTACTATTAAACGTCTTAAAAGTACTAGGAATGGGATCAGCAGGTGGCATGGTGGTTAAGGTGCTGGATTCCAAAATAGTCAATCATGGTTCCAGTCCCTGACCCAGCAGCTTGAAAATCATGCTGGGCATGTGTGTGTATGTTCCCACAATTCTGAATAAAAAAGAATATAGCAGAAGGGATTATGGAGTGGTCATCTTCCCTGGGAGGTGATTTCTCACTTTCCCTCTTGTTGCCTCTGTCTTTCTCCAGTGAGAGCACATGCCCTATGACAAAACAAAACAAAATGAAACACACACACAAAAAAGTGCTAGTAGGAAGAAATGTTTCTTAGACAAGGATGCTTGTTTATAAAAGTTTAGAGATGCACACATTATGAAATCAGATATCAGAAGGTCTAACTAGCATAAGGGTCCTACCTCCTAACTCACAGAATTGAGGAAGGGAAATCACTGGTTACTGGTTACTGGGGCTATTCATGCTCTTCCCAGCAAGAAAGGCCAGCATCTCCTACACAACAAGAATGATCAAATGCCCTCACCACACAATAAATGCCTCAACTCCCAAACACAGACATACTATCAAAGTAGACTTTATATAGCATGTGATTGGTTCAGGTCATCAACCTTTCTGGCCTTTAATCAAATCTCATCCATTCCCAGAACACAATAGCATACACAATTGTGATTTTTTTAAAAAGTGTTTTAATTCTTGCATTAGAGTAATACAGCATAGAAAATGTGATATATACATTTACCCTTAGTTTCTGAATAGGTTGTCAGCCACTCAACTCCATGCCAATTCAAGGAATGAATAAACAAACAAAAAAGTCCTATAAGGAACATAGTAACTGCATTTAACAAGTAGAGGTTTCATAGAATGGAATTTTCAGATAATAGATAATGGAGGAACTTTGGGATTTTTAATAGGTTCATATTTCGACCCACTGCCAGAATTTATTGGGATTCAACATATTGCATGCTTAGTCATAAAGAGAGGAATAAATATGCAAGCTTCCCAAATCTCTTCCAGTAATCAGTTGCCACGGCTGACCCCTGGACTTCAGGAGGCACCACAAATATATCTGAAATGTCCTTCACTATGTGTTGCTTTCTGTATCAAGAGGACTGTGGTGGGACCAGCAGTTAGCGTAATGGCTATGTCGCTAGACTCCTATGTAGTCAACCGCGGTTCGTGTCCCGGACCCAGTGGCTTCAAACTCACACCAGGCGAGTGTGCATGCGTGCCCAAGATCCCAAGAGGAGAATGGAGGAGAAGGGATTGTGGCGTGGCCATCCCCCCTGGGGGGTGATTTCTCGCTTTCTGTCCCTCTGTCTCTCTCTGTCTGTCTGGGGAGAGCACGCGACCTATAGCAAAAAAAAAAAAAAAACCTCTCCCCAAAAAAGAGGAGTGTGGTGCTACCCAATAAGAACCCACATTAAATTCGTAAACATCGAGTCTCTGCAATTCCTGATAGCTGGCAGAAGGTCCAGACACTTTTGAACACTGCTTTATCATCTCCATCTCATCTCCAGACATAAATCATTGCAATACCAATCAAAAGTAAAACTAGTTTGGCACTGCAGTCACAAGATGAATAAATATTTTCTGATGTAAGTTTATCAGAACATCAGTATTGATCCAGATTGAAAAGGCTCACTCATGACTCATATTGCTATAACCAAACGGATAAAGTAGAAGAGAAGATGTAAGAAACTGAATTGTAATGACTTTATTCTGAACACAGAGCCAAGGCAATATATGGGAAAAGACTATTTCTTCTAAACAATATGTAAGTAAGTTGTAATCACTGATGTACTTCTCATAACAACTGCCAGGGTTGACATGAGGGTAAGTAACAAGTTACCATGGTGTCAAACAGATCAGCAGATGGCATAATGGTTATATTGTTGGACTCTCATGTAGTCGACCATGGTTCAAGTCCCAGACCTGGTGACTTAAAACTCACACTGGGTGCCTGTGTGTGCATGACTAAAATCTCAAGAGGAGAATGGAAGAGAAGGAATTACAGTGTGACCATCCCTCCAGGGGGTGATTTCTCGCTTTCTGTCTTTCTGGAGAGCACATGTGACCTATAGCAAAAATCTCTATGAAAAAAATAAGTAAATAAGTGATGCCCAAGAACTCTCAGGATACCTTGGAGAAATGTCATGATAGGAGAAGGTTGGCAAATCAAACCCTCCAGGGGCACTATAGGGCAAGGTATACATTTTGTTATTACCTGTGATGAAACAGACATGTCCATACTTGGAAACATATATACAAAGGCAATAGGGA
>NW_006208290.1:177715-200069 GCF_000334495.1 Tupaia belangeri chinensis
ACAAAAGATTGAATTCCCAGAAAGTATCGTGTTTTGTGGTCACTGACCAATGAATTTGGACCTGCAACCTTTTGGAATTTTCTTCTCTCAGGCAATGCTGCAATCTACACACTGCTGATAAACACGGATGTTCAGCTATATGACCCTTATTCAAATAGACATTTCTCCAATAAAAATATAGAAATGACCAGCAAGTATATTAAAAGTTGCTCAACATTACTATTCATCAAAGAAATGCAAATTAGAACCACAATAAGATACTATCTCATTCCAGTTAGAATGACTATTAACGAAAAGACAAAAAACAACAAATGCTGACAAGAATGCAGAGGAAGGAGAGAATCTCAAACACCGTTGGTAAGAGTGTAAATTAGTATATCCATTTTGGAAAAGAGTACAAATATTCCTCAAAACACTGATAATAAAACTACCACATGATTCAGCAACCCTACTACTATAAAGGAAATCAGCATGATAGAGAGATATCTGTACTCTCATGTTTATTGCAGCAGTATTCATAATATCTGAGAGATAGAAGCACACCCTCACAGGCTCCCAACACTGTAACCCACTGACTGCAACCCACTCACTGCAGCAGCCAGCCCAGATCCAGATCATGGACATGTAAACACACCGGGTGTGATCAGGCAGGCGCAAGAATGCAAAGCCAGAAACTTCCCATGTGAATCCAGTTGTGTTATTGCTGCACCACTATCTGGCCCCATATAATAAAATATTAGTCAATGATAAAAAGAAATCATAGTGACAGCACCCAAATGGCAAAGTAAAGAAATTCAGAGTGCCATCCCTCCACAGAAGTAGCTATTAAAATGGCAAAATGTGTCAGAATCAACTTTTGCAGAACTCTGGAACCTATTAAAAGACATAATTACCATGGAAAAGCTTAATCAAGACAGAAGTGGTTGCATTACAATAAGACAGCACTATGATTATTTAAATTGCTTACTAACATTACCCACATTCCTTCAAGGACTAATATTAATAAAATTACTTTCATCAGTACCACCCAACTTAGAGCATTCTGAAAGTTGGAGTGAATTCCCAAGTTGCATTTGCTAAAAATGTTTAAAAGCTAGGATAAAGAAAAATTTAAAGCAACAATAGAAAAACTTGGGAAAGAAAAGAATGGGAAAGGAGACACAATGGGGAAATGTGGACTTTAAAAAATCCTGCATTTACTGGGAATTTGAGTATAAGTGCATGCCCAGGGCTGGAATGGATGTTCTCACAAATGGCCTGAAAAGGGAACCAGCAGTTAGCGTAATGGCTATGTCGCTGGACTCCCACGTAGTCGACCGCGGTTCGCGTCCTGGACCCGGTGGCTTAAAACTCACGCCGGGCGCGTGTGCGTGCGTGCCCAAGATCCCGAGAGGAGAATGGAGGAGAGGGGATTGCGGCGTGACCATCCCCCCTGGGGGGTGATTTCTCGCTTTTTGTCTCTAATGTCTCTCTCTGTCTGTCTGGCGAGCACACGCGCCCTATAGTGAAAATCTCTCCAAAAAAAAAAGAAATGGCCTGAAAAGACTTTAAACTCTTCCCTCTAGCTGAACATTAGACTCCACATAAGCAGGAAGTGAAGGATAGGGCAGATTTGTAAATTGCCTGACTAATTGCTGAAAGAATACCCAAATCACAGCCCATCTATAAACAATGGGAGAACATTTTATATTTCTTTTTTTGTGTGTGTGGTTCCAAGAATTTAAGGAAACTCTGTCAAAACGCTATCCAATTAATAAGCAAAAGGAAAATAGACTTCAGTAGCCACACATGAAAAAGAATATAGACTTTATAAAAAGAATTTAGAGAAGTCACTAAATAAGCAAACAAAAACCTGAGAAGAAGAAACACCAGACACTGGAGATAGGGGAAATTGCCTAGTTTTCTTTTCTTTTTTAAAAGAGTTATTTTATTGGACTTTATTTCATTTATTTATTTTATCTTGACCAGAGAGTGTGAAAGAGAGAGAGAGAGAGAAAAGAGAGAACGTGAGAAAACAAGCTGCCAGGTCTGGGATTCGAACCACAGTCAGCCATGTGGGAGTCCAGCATCCTTAACCACCATGCCACCTGCAAGCCCCAATCTAGTTTTTAATAAAATAATTACAAAGCATGCAAAGAAAGAAAAATGTATGATACATTTGCAAGAAAAGTACAGACCTTGGGTTACTAAAATATGAAAACGAATTAAATCAACTGTCTTTAGTATGCTCAAAGAGCTAAAGAAAACAATCAAAAATAGATCTCAAAAAATAAATAATAGCAATAAAAACCAGAAATTATAAATAAGAATCAGATAAAGATTCTGAAACTGAGGATATAGTGATTGAAATGAAAAAAAAATTTTAAAGATGTACAACAGATTTGACCAATGTCCTGTGGAGACTCAAGGGGGAGTTTGGGAGGGGGAGGGAGAGGGAGAGAAAGGGAGAGAGAGGGAGAGAGAGGGAGAGTTTATGGCGTTCAGGAAGCATGACTTAAATAGGGGTCCGATTCACTCTTACCAGCTGCTCAAGTAGATACAGCCAGACTGTGTTCAAGCCCGTGGAAGGAGGACAGGACTCAGGTTTGTCTTTCAGGTTGCTTTAATCACACAGGCTAAAGGAGGGCTTACAAGTCATGATGGGGTGTTTAGCACCGAGTGTCCTATGCTGGAGGGGCTACTGGGAATGCAGTCAGCAAGGGCACAGGGGAGGCGTCTACAACGCACAATTGGTGAGCCGGAAGAGGAGGTCCAGGGAGATCTTAGAGGACAATGGGGGCAGCTGCTACAAGATGACCAAGGGGCGAACAAAGAGGAAAAGTCCACCAGATGAGCCTAGAGTACAGAGGTCGGGACTGGGAGCAGACAGGGAAGCATCAAAGACAGTGGAGCAGTGGGCCATCTGGGAGAGGAGGAGTTAAGTCCGTGTGCAAAACCGATAGAGCCTCCAGCAGCAAGTGAGGTCTCAGATGCAGCAAAAGGTATCTGGCCCAAGTGGAAAACAAAAACAGAGCCAATTAGCTGGGGTTAGGCTCCTCTTTTTATGTCTGATTTTGACAGGTTCATGGTGACTTGACAAAACAAAAAAATATTTTTGTAACATTTTACATGTAAGTCTATGGAATTTTGGTTAAAAAATTGGGATTTGTTTACATATTTTTGCCAGTCATGGGGGCGGGGGGGTTGAACATAGACCGTGCTTACGTCCTTCATGCTATCTGTCAGTGTATGGCTAGTCTGCTATTAGCAATAAGCACTAGGGGGTCGGCTGAATGTTGAATTTCCAGGAACATAACTAATGCCAGTCTGAATGTACTACAAAGTGGAGTCAGGTATGCTCTCAGCAAGCAGTGTTGAAATCAAACATATTCTTCACAGCAAACTACTAACTTAGCCATTAAACAATATGTCAAGTATAACAATTCTTCACAGCAAGTAAAACAACATATTAGGTATGACAAACAAGGAGAAGGAAATGTCTATATTTTAAAAGCCTATTAGGTATGACAACCAAGGAGAAGGAAATGTCTATATTTTAAAAGTTCAGTTGAGATATCCATTCTGAGGACCTGAAAAATAAAAGAATTAAAAAAAAATTAGTAGGGTCTCAAAGACTAGTGAGTATACATAGCCATAATGAATGCTCTGGAGGGACGTAAGAACATGTTCAGAAAGAGATGTGGGGACATGCTCTGAGCAAACACCATCTGTCCCTTTGGGATAATGGCAGAACCTTGGAACTTGTCCTTTCCTTGACCCTCGCTGCAGGCAGAGCAAAGGGTGGAAATTGCTCGGGGCGTTCCTACAGACACATCTGATGAAATTCAGGAAACATCCTGACCCCTATTAGCAAAGTCCAATCCCTGCTCTGCCTCTCTGAGATTCTTTAGCCTTATTTATTTTCCCCACACCTGCAGCTAGTCTTCTCTCCATTAGAAAAGAAGTTTAATGGGATTTCTCTATGATGTGATTATCGTCAGGGGATACATCCAAATATACCTGGATACACCCAGCTTAGTATGTCTAAGCTCTTATAGATTTGTTACCTCCTTCTTATTGTCTCTAACCTGGCAATGAATCTATGGAATGTGTAAAATACACATATGTAGTGTTGCCTTGCACTGTAAATAAAGATGCCCAGTTTGTCTGGGCAGCACAAGTTGCTTGGGCTACCTAGGCTCAGACTGCCTGTGTCCACTGCTACTCTGTCTCTTTATCTTGTTCTTTCCATTTCCCCTTAGATCAAGCCAAGCCCCAGGGGTGGATGCTGACAGAGAGATAAGAGGGGAAGAAAAAGGTAGAAAATATTTTAAGAAATAAAACCTCCAAAATTGAATGGAGACCATGAATCTAGGGTTGGCCCCATAACACAGTGATTAAACATTGTGCAAAGGAGGCTGGATCTTACATAGCTGACCGGGTTTGAATTCAATCTTAGCCCTGTTGGCAACATGCCAGGCTCATGTGTGTGTATTTCCAAGCTCCTGATGAGATACACAAATGAAGGAAATATGGTTGCAGAATTATCAGGCTTCTTTGGTGGTGGGGGGATGATTTCTCTCTCTCTCTCTCTCTCTCTCTCTCTCTCTCTCTCTCTTTCACTGGTATTAAAAAAAATGGGACCAGCAGTTAGCATAATGGCTATGTTGCTGGACTCCCATGTAGTCAACTGCAATTTGAGTCCTGGACCCGTGATAAACAGAATTTTTCAGGCTGAAATAAAAAAACACTAGAAAATATTTTCAAGCAATATGAAGAGACAAAGAACAATGGCAAAGATAGCTACACAGGTAAATATAAAATCGAGTATGACTGTATTTTTTGTTTGTAGTTCCTTTTTTTCTCATATATGATTTAAAAGGAAAGTGCATAATAATAATTATATTTATAAATCAGTATTACTTCAAACTCAATAGATTAAATCCTTCATTTAAAATGCAGAGTTTTGTAAAGGGAATTAAAACAGCAACCCCCTCAAAATTATTTAAATGTAAGTTACCTACAAGAAACTTGTTTTAGATTCAAAGATACATAGGCTGAGAGTACAGGATAGAAAGTAATTTTTCATGCAAATGGTACCAAAAAGAGAGCTAGAGTGATTATACTAATATCAGACAAAATAAACTTCAAGACAAACATTGCTACATAGTTAATTAAGAACTCAATTTATTCATAAAAGTATCAACGCATCAAGAATACATCATGACTATTTATCTATATGGAGCTAACATGGCCCTTCAAAATATGTCAAGCAAGAAATGACAGAATTGAAGGGAGAAATACATATTTCTAAATAATAGTTGAAGACTTTAACACTCCCACTTTCAATGATGAATAGAGCAACTAGAAAGAAAATGAACAATGAGATAGAGAAACTGAACAACACTGTGAACAACTAGACCTAACTGACATATACAGAATACATAACCTAACTATATCAGAACATGTGCAGGGAAAGCAGCAGCAAACAAGATAAACAAGATTGCTATCCTTGCTTGAAACACTTTTATATGGCAGCTAGGAAGCTATAATTCTTAATTCTTGTTTTTGTTAGTGGCCTGTAGTTACGCCTTTCCACAAGCCTTTAGAAGGTCAACCTGGTCTCATCCCAGAAATGGACAATAGCAGAGTGATATCTCCAAGTGATCAATCTCCAGCTGACTACCAGGCTAGGCACATAGTACACTGAAGTCTTTATCCTCAAGGACTGAAAAGCAGGTCAATATCACTAGCCAAATATAGAAAAGCAAATAATACCACAATGTGAAAACACTTCACACTCACTAGTATAGATTTTTGTTTACAAAAAGAAATAAAATAATGTAAAATAAAGAAATACTGGCCAGAATGTGGAGAAATTAAAACTCCTGCACATTACTTATGGGAATATAAAATCATGTAATCACTGTGGAAAACACTTTGATGGTTCCTCAAAAAATTAAACGTGGAATCACTACATGACCCAGCAATTCTACTCTTAAATGCATACTCAAAGCAGCCCTATCCACAATAACTAAAGGATAGAAACATCTCAAATATCCATAGGCTGATGAATGGATAAACAAAATCTGGTATTATCAGGAATATTATTCAGTTATAAAAAGGGGTAAAGTGCTGATACCTGCTAATCCATGATGAACTTCAAAATCATGCTAAATGCAAGAGGTCACATACAAAAAGTCACTTATTGTATAATTTCACTTATATCTCATATCCAGAATAGGTAAATATCTAAAGATAAACAGCAGACTAATGGTCTACAGAGTTTATGGGGCTTGGAGATAAGGCAGGGAAAAATGGAGAGTGACTGCTTAATGAATCCAGAGTTTCTTCTTGTGATATTGATTTATTTTGGAACTAGTCGGAATTGATGGCTACACAACACTGTGAATACATTAAATGCCACTGAAGTGTTCCCCTTAAAATAGTGAATTGTATGTTTTTTTTAATTTTGCACAAACAATAATACTAAGATAAATAATGATGATTGGTTTTGCACCTCTATAAATAGAGTGTAAATTAACTTTAAAAATCTGTTAAAATGCATCACTTAGGGACCAGACTCATGACTTAGTTAAGGGAGTCAGACTCCACATGATTGACTGTGGTTTGAATGCCAGTCTTGGTAGCTTGAAAAGCCATGATCCAGTGGGGAAAAACTTTATGAACTTAATTAATACTGGTGCTTAAATAGCCCTAATATCTGGAGATCCCACTAAATGTTTCAAGATAGCCTCATAATCTTACGGGAGCTACTGAACATCAAATAGAGTAAAAATAGATATACCTTATCTTAGGCATTGAAACTATTCCCTTGCCTCAATTCCTCAAAGTCATAACACTCATTTCCATAAAATATCCCATAATGGGCATGGGTACTCTGACACAATGAGTAATAAATTAAAATTAGGTCCTTCATACTTACAAATTGGCTTGACAAAATGGGACACAGTGAACCATCCCCACTAAAAGTATTTAATATGGCCTAATGTAAATTAAAAACAAGGCCTTCAAATATTGAAGCCCTAGTATAGAAGTCCTATTTAGTGAAAAGGAAACTATCTGTGCTGTTTCTCTATCTAATAGCCCAATTCTTCCTGTTCTTACATTTGGAAAAACTAAATGGTACCTTATTATAGATTACTGCATTCTTAGTATCTCAAAGCCTGGTCCCACCCATTAAAGCCCTCATAACTAGAGACCCCTGAAATACTCATACAAGAAACCATTTTAAATCTGAAGAGTGTCCTGGCATGTTCAGAGAAGCTATGCTCTAAACTACATCTTCTATCTAGATCCCCGAAATACTCAGACAAGGTAGGGCAACCTCTGTCTTCTCTCTGTCTCTGTCTCTCTGCCTATCTGGCTGTTTTGTGCTCACTCTCTCTCTTTAAATTTTTTCTTTTATTTTTTTTTTAAATTTTAAACCACTTCTCCTCACCTTGGGCTTTTTCTTTCTCTTGCTAATTCCAGAAACCATTTTAAATCTGAGATTTGTCCTGAAGTGTTCAGGGAAGCTATACTCTAAACTCCATCTTCTAGACACCCGAAATATTCAGACAAGGTAGGGTGACCTCCATACCCTCTCTGTCTCTGTCTCTCTGTCTGTTTTGCACTCTCTCTCTTTAAATTTTTTCATGTATTTTATAAAAAAGTTTTAAATCACTTCTCCTCACATCAGGCCTTTTCTTTCTCTTGCTAATTTCAGAAACTATTTTAAATCTGAGGTGTGTCCTGGCGTGTTTGCACGGTGTGAATGTTTTTACCTTAAAAAATTTTTTTCTTTTGTTCTCTTTTTCGGTCAATTTTGTCTAGTTTTTTTCTTTTTTTTCTCTTCCTTTTGATTTTATTTTTTTAAACCTTGCTTTCTCACTCTGGTCTTCACTCTCCACACACTGAGTGTCTAGATAGGCCTGGGCACACAGTAGCCAAGCATCTGAATACTATTAAAGTCATTGAAATCCTCAACACTTATTGAACCTCCTGCTTTAAGGAAGAAACTTCTCATTATAAATCTGAACTCATAATCTTTTTCTCTGAATACCACATTGCAAAGGATAGTAGAGAAGAAATTTTGTCACAGAATGACCAGAAACCGCCACAGAGGCACAAGAAATAAGAGAAAACAGGAAAATATCTATCTCCTAAGGGAAAAGAACAATCCTTTATCACCCACAGACAATACAGTAGAACTCATGAAAATGTCCAATGGAGATTTCAGAATATTCATAGTGACAGAACTAAAGGAGATGCAAGAGCCGAAAGACAATGAACCCCAGAAAATGCAGGAAAAAAAGAGAGAGTGAGTTCCAGGAAGTGAAGAAGATCTTGTATGATCTGAAAGAGGAACTACACACCATAAAAAAGAATCAAATAGAGCTGTTTGAGATGAAGGCTGTAATAAAAAAATCAAAACCTCCCTCAGAAGTGTTAAAAGCAGATTAGTCCATGCAGAAGATCAAATCTCTGGTGTTGAAGGCAAAAACCTCTGATCTAGAAAAAATAACCCAAAAAACTGAGAAAATAGCACACAAAAAATGAGAATACTATACAAGAAATACTAGATAACTTTAAGCGCCCAAATATCTGAATAATCGGTATCCCGGAAGGTGAAGAAAGTAAGGGCATTGATAATCTATTCCATGAAAATCTGGAAGAAAACTTTCCAAATCTAGAAAGGCATTCAAATATCCAGACCCAAGAAATACAAAGTACTCTTAATGAAATCAACCCAAGAAGATCTTCTCCAAGGCACAAAAGATCCAGAATAGCAAAATCCACAAAGAATAGATACTAAAATTGTTAAAAGAGAAATGTCAGGTTACTTATAAAGGTTGTCCCATTAGGCTATCAGATACAATGTGAGCAAGGCAAGAATGGGAAAATAATATTCAAAGTGTTAAGTGAAAAACAGTTTCAACCAAGAATACTATACCTGGCAAGATTATCCTTCATATGGGAAGAAAGGATAAAAATCTTCTCAGATAAACAAGACCTGAAAGAATTTACCAATACCAGACCTACTTTTCAAGACGTTTTAAAAGGAGTGCTCTACCAGGAAAACTAAACACATGCATACAGAAATAAGAGAGCAAAAAGTAACCAAGAAAATGACCAACTTAATGCTAGAGACAAGAAATAATAATATCATTGAACATTAACTTCCAGGATTTGAATGGAAAGATCATACCACAATGACACTGCAGATTCAACAGAAGACAGATTGAACATAAGACTGAACTGGTGAAATAGAATTTTATGACTTTTGAGTATAACATTACTGATTTTTTTTTTTTTTTGAGAGATTTTCACTGTAGGGCGCGTGCACTCGCCAGACAGACAGAGGGAGACATAGAGACAGAAAGCGAGAAATCACCCCCCAGGGGGGATGGTCACGCCACAATCCCTTCTCCTCCATTCTCCTCTTGGGATCTTGGGCACGCACACACACGCGCCCGGCGTGAGTTTTAAGCCACCGGGTCCGGGACACGAACCGCGGTCGACTACGTGGGAGTCCAGCGACATAGCCATTACGCTAACTGCTGGTTCCCACATTACTGATTTTTTAAAACTATGCTTTGTTTTTCCCAGTTTAAGGATTTTGCTTTCTTTTGAACTGTTGATAGGTTCGGCAACTTATTAGAATATTTTTTCTTGTTTATTTCTTTAAATAGAAACATAAACTTTTCTTCCTTCCTGACACCTCTGGAATTGGAAAATATTCTTATTTTGTGGCAGAAGGGTTACTTGCATAAGTTCAATAATACCTCTTACATTGAATCAGAAATTGGAAATACTCATTGAACAGGGCTTTGACTGGAATGTCATATCTGAAGATTAGTCGGAAAACTGTGGCACTAAGGTAGATCTCAAGTAAGCCAACAGTTCTGCCTGGCTGAGAGGATTAGAGAAGATATATGAAAGAATTCATATTATAAAATAACCTGGACTTTTCCACCTCAACATTGTAATCAGTGGAGATTGCAAAAGAGCAACCACAACCAGAGGATTATCTCAAGGAAGATTTTGAAGGAAGGAAAGAGACGGATCTTTGCTAGTGATTGTACCTCACAGAATATTTGGTAATATTCTGAATTGAGAAGGTTTATGTGTGACTTGTGTGCTGGACGTTTGCTTTTCAACAGTTTAAGTAGTTGACATGATATTTTCTCAGAAAGATTTGAAATCATACTGTCTCTGTTGTTATAGAGTTAAAAACAAAATTATAACAAATATTTTGAACATTATATTTAAAACTCAGTTTTTTGAATTTCAGAAGTTTATTAACTGTCAAGAACTATGGAGTATGAGGAACAATTTTTTGATATGTAAAGTAAATGTGGGAAAATGTAGAAATAAATAAATAAGTAAATAATAAAAATAAAGTCCTCGTATCTAATATTATTAAAATTATTTACTCCACCCAATCAGCAACTCAAAAATATTTAGCTATTATAGACTTGGCTAGTATGTTCGGTTCAGTGGCTGTATCAACAGTATCTCAGCAGCAGCTCACCCCCACAGGATCACAATATATCTTTACCTGGCTAAGCATAGGGAACCTAAAAATTCTTTGCAGGCAAGATCTTACCTGTTTCCACATTTGTCCAGAATAACAAATATGATATTACATGGATGGCATCCTTCTCTGAGGAAACACATATGAAATATTCCATTAGGACATACACATACTTACAAAAGAGCTTATCAGAAGGTATATGGGTGGGGACCAGTATGTGGCATGGTGATTAAGAAGCTGGACTCTCCATGGCCAACCACAGTTCAAGTACCAGAACTGGCAGCTTGCTTTCTCACTTTTCCTCTCTGTCTCTCTTTGTCTCTCTCTGGTCAATTTTTAAAAATAATAAGGATGAATAGAAAACTTAAAATAATAAAAAAAAGGCCATTGTCTCATACATAGTGCAAAACCCTGTCATTTTGGTTAAATTTCTGAAAATTACTTGGTAAACTAAGGGCTGCTCCATCGCTGATTCTGTCAAGAAACAACTATTGACCTTCTAGACACTCACAATTTTAAAACAAACCCAACATTTTTCAAACTTTTAGATCCTAAGGACAGCATAGTCCTCAATTATAAATTTTACTTGATCCCCTTGGGTCTACTATTTGGAAATCAGTCTGCCTTCAATGGGGCCTCTTTCAACAAAAGGTTGTAGAACTCTGTCTAAATTGCAGTATAATAGGTACTCCTGCTAGTGCCCTCTGGAGATCCCTTCACTGTAAAGGCTTTATTTACCTCCTCTCCTGCTTCCTGGAAACTCTGGACTTCATGACAGCCATAAAATGCCTATTGTCTGGCCCCAGCAGATGGTATGGTGGTTAAGGTGATGAATCCCACTTCTTGGCAAATGAGCTTGGACCTTGCAAGGCAGGGGTACAACTCTTTTTTGACCCTAATGAGTTTCTCCCTATCATCTGTGGGTCCAAATCTTTCCTGCCTTGTCCACCACCATTTCAGGTACACATTTAGAGGATCTTTCCAACTTCCCGCCTGCCGTTTCTGTCCCAAGGCCTCCACAGGCACCATTACAGATTATTCTCCCCTATGCAGTCAGTTTCTCTGCTTCCCTCAAGCCATCCCCGCCCTCAAAACTCCCATTTCATATCCTATTAGGACCTGTTGCTAAAGGCCTCCCTCTCTAAATGGCAGCCACCTGGGCAGCCACTATTATTGCTGCTGTTGTTGTCACAGCCCTGATTGCAGCTATGGTGAGACAATGACTGGTGAGTTTCTCCTGCTTCTGCCATGGACAAATGAAATGTGGCCCCAGGTGGCCAGAACAGAACTGACAGCAGGGCTGACTCTGACTCTGTACTCCTTAAGGTCGCAGCACCCATGGAAGAGGCAGATGGTGTCCAGCAGGCCATAGTCTTTTTGGCTTCACAGGAGATTGTACAAGCCCTTTTGCAAATGTAAGACAGGCAGAAAGCAGTCTGGGAAGCAGACCAAAAGGATGAGAAGCAGGAAGAGGAGGAGGATGAGGAGAGAATTGAGGAGAATGAGGATGACAGCAATGAGAAGGTGGAAGATAAAGATAATGACGAGAAAAAAGAGAACAGTGAGGAGGATGCAGAAGTCCTTGACCAGCACCTGTGAGTTACCCTTGATAATGCTTCATTCCCTGTTCTGGAATCTTAACACTTTCTTCTGCACCGTATCCATTATAATGACCATATCTTGGTCTGGCCCCATGCAGGTGGGGTAGTGGTCAGGCACTACTCCAAGGAACCTGAGCACCCACTAAAGGAACCAGGCCCAGGAGTGGGAGGCTTTGGGAACTGGAAGAAGGTCTAGGAGGGCAAATACATGGCAGAGGGAACCTTACCACTGAAGTCAGAGAAACCCAAAGAGGGTTGTATCCCATACTGCAGAGGACTCAGCAGCAGAAGCAGAAGCTTGAGAAAGGGAAGAGTGGCTGATGCCTCCAAGTTCTGGGAGGCTGAGATCTATATACCCAAGGGGACTGAGGCCAGCAGGTGGCAGCGAAGTCTTTAGGCACTTGCAATTTCTATTGGTGCATTTGGCTCACTTGTAGGCCTCATACTCAGGGCTTGCCTGCCATGGTGAAGTGGAGAGTTAATGCTCTCAAGAAATTTTGGGCAGAATATGCCCAAGTGGAAGTCCAATTCTTTAAAAACATTCAGTCAGTCTTGAGAAATAATATGCTGCCTTCTAGCAACCTGTTTGATCAGATAATTACTAATGCAATGTATGAGCCTACAGAAGGTGAATGGCAGTGAGAAATAGATGTTCAGGAAGGAGCTTGGGAGGAAATGTGAAGAGAGCCTGAAGGCAAAGGGCAAATAGACGGCATACCTTGCTTTTCATTTTAAAAATGTTAAGATTATTGGTAGTGTGATCTAATAAAATGATGAACTGGTATTTAAGCTCTTTTTGTTTGTTTGTTTAATTTTATTTATTTATTATTTTTATATTTATTTACTGTATATCATTGCAGCATACTAAATGAATTTTCCCAAAGTCAATTTGTGGGCCTCCTAGGAATCTTATTGGAGTTCATTATATTAGACAAAAGGCGCATATACAATTATTTTTTTAAGAATTATTCATTTAATTTTATTAATTGTTATTAATATTTTAATTTGCTACAGGGCACATGTGTTCACCAGAGAGACAGAGTGAAAGATAGGGAGAAAGTAAAAAAGCAAGCCACCAGGTCAAGGACTCAAACCACAGTTGGCCATGTGGGAGTCCAGCACCTTAACTACCATGCCACCTGCTGACCCCTGTTTCACTTCAAGAATTTCTGAGCTACTGTCCCAGATATTTCTGAGACCTAAACAAAGGACTTTATAGTCTTACTCGTGGCTTAATCTTTACGCTTTGTTTTCCTGGAAGGCTTCTGGATTTGGTCTTTCCCTGGAAAACTTTCTTAATAAAATTACCATTGTTTGCCATCTAAGAGAGGCTAGGGATGTTCAAGGCAATACATTTTGTCTCATTTTTGTTTAAGCTAAGGTTCAGCACTTAGATTAAATTTATCTTTACACAGTTTACTATAAACAGCAAGAAGAAGCTGGGGAGAACTTCCAACATTCTCTTTGAAAATTTCCTTTGTTACATTACCCAGTCCGTTAGGTACATTTTCTATGCCCCACACAACTGCACTATATGACAAGGCATCCCTTTCCTCTTTCCAAAAGCAGAAGAACAGATTTTTAGTGTGGCACATATACTAGTGATGCAGGAACACAAGGACGCAGGGGTGATAGGGCTTGGCACTTGCAGTGAGACATGGATTCTTGTACCACACTTGGGAAGAATTAGAGACTCAGACACAGAGAGAAGGTATAGCAAAGTGGGGAGTTTATAGAAGGAGAGGGAAGGAAAAACAGAGCTCCCAAGAAGGATGGGGTCCTGGAAAATGAGTTGTCAAGGAAGACCTGTGGCAAGGGTTTTTTTATTTGGATCAGAAAGGGCTTTGTCCAGACTTATCCTAGGTGGGATTGATGCATGCATTCTCCTTGTGGTGGGTAGGGGAACAAGCTGAATGGGTCCAACTATTCCCCTAATTGTGGAGTACAAATGTCAAGAGATTTTTTGTCTAGAAGCTTTGAGCCATAAATTATTCAAAAACAAGATTTACATGCCAAAGGTCAAAGAAATACGGTGACTAAGGAAAGAAAAATTGTCAGGAGTCATACAGCAGTGGCTCTGCTTTGCCAGGGAGGGAGGGCTGCTGTATCTACCTGTAACTGACGTCCAATTCCTGTCTCAATAGTAACTTCAACTAGATTTCCTTTTAGGCATAAGAATTAAAGAGAGAGATTTATTTTCTTGCTCATTGTTAGATTCATGACTGAGGCATCTATAACAAAAGACAGATTAATAAGAGAAAAATAAGGCCAGCCAGTGGGGCATGGTAGTTAATATGGCTATATTCCACAGGGCTAACTGCAAAGTTCAGTTCCCGGGTTTAGCAGCTTGAAGAACACACCAGATGTGTGTGTGTGCGTGTGTGTGTGTGTGTGTGTGTGTGTGTGTGTGTGTATGTGTGTCCAAAATCCCAAAAAAGAGAAATGGAGACAGGGTTTCCACAGGACCAACCCCACATGGTGGGGGTTACTTTCTCATTCTCTCCGGGCCCCAGTGAGTACATAAACTCTCCGGCAAAATTTTTGAAAACAAAAGACATGGAACCAGTAGGTGATGTGGTGATTAAAGGCACCAGACTCTCATGGCCAACTGAGATTTGAGTCCTGGACCCAGTGGCTTGAAAATCACGCTGGAGAAGCATGTGGGTGTGCCCAAAATCCTAGGAGGAGAATGGAAAATAAGGGGCTGCAATGCGGTCATCCCCTCTGGAGGGGTGATTTCTCACTTTCTCTCTCACTTTCTCTGTCTGTCTCTGTCTCTCTGGTGAGCACACACATCCTATGTCAAAAACCTTAAAGAAAAAAAGAAAGAAAAACATACAAATTCATTTAATGTTGAGTTTTATGTGACATGGGATACTTCAGAAGTTAATAGCCAAAAACAGAGGCAAACCTGCAAATTTTTGTGCTTAGGATTGATGAAGCATGAACAGTAAAGCAAAAGTGTGATTGGACAAAAGGGATATGATCTTGGGGTAATAAACTGGTGGGAACTTAGCAAGATATGATTATTCATATTCTTCTTGCCATTTCTGTATCTTCAAGGATAAGGATGTTCTTTTCTTTCAGGTATAGCAAAGGTATATCTGGAATGAATGTTTTATGAACTACTTTAAGGGAAAAGGGAAAGAAGAAGGTGAAAGTGATCTTTTTGCTTCTGCTATTTTCTCAAATGCCAGGGCCCCAAATTTCAGATAGCACGTCCTGAACCCCATCAGGGTCTAGAAGTGTACACTTGCATAACACAAGGCATATATCTTGATCATATACTAAGCAGACAATGAGTTCAGAAACATGTACTAAAATCCTTAATATCAAATGAAGAATAAGAAAAATGTCTTTTGTCCAATTGGGGCCTTAGGAGAGGCAGTATTATTGGAGCAGGTTTTAGTGTCCAGGGTGGGAATCATTTCTAGCACAGAGGGTGAAGTCATCTCCAATGGCAAAACCCAGGGCTAGGGTGACATCATCTCCAATAGTAAGCATTTTGGCTAGAGTGATGTCCTCCAAGATTTGAGCCTAGGGTGTCTGGTCCCAGAAAAGACATTTGAATGTCTTTTAATCTATTTTTATATTTAGATATCTTTTTAAGTTTATAAGAGGTACAATGTTTAATTTTTTGTGTGTGGTGTGTGTGTGCATGAGTGTATGTGCATGGTGATTTAGAAAGGGTCTCAGTATGTCACAGTTCTCCTGCCTTAGCCTCCCAAGTAGCTGGGACTATAGGCATGCACTTCCACTGCATTTGACTTTTGAGAATGGGTCAGGACTTGAATCTGGGGTTATCATGTGACTTCAGCCTGCCAAATAGCAGAGTCTAGTGTACACTGCTTCTGCTGGGAACAATGTTTAAATTTAATGAGATTCTCCAGATAAAACTTTAATTTAAGCCTCAGTATTGGTTAAATTCACAAAGTTTTGTCAATTGGTACACTTAAGCAAATGTTAAAATTTAGTTATAATCTATGTGGAGCCAGTCAGTGTTGTGGTGGTTGGGGCAGCTGCATCCCACATGGTGGATTGTGCAGTTCGAGTCCTGGATTCTGCAGCTTGAAAAACATACCAGGCACATGTACATACATACCCAAAATCCTGAGAGGAAAATGGAAGAGAAGGGACTGCAGCATGGCCATCTGCTCTGGAGGGTGGTTTCTCACTTTCCCTCTCCCTATCCATCTCTGGGAAGTGCACACGCCTTATAGCAAAACCAAAATTAAAAAAAAAAGTTATCATTTGTGTTGTACAGGCACAAAATCGAATCAATGTCCTTTCTTATCTTTTATTATATAAATTTTTATTATAAAAATTTTAGATTTCTCTAGCAGGTCTTCAAAAACTTACAGAAAATACATGTTATGAAAAAACAACGTGTGGATCTCAAAAAAAATACTTTTAGAGAGTTTTTTTGCTATAGGACATCTGCCCTTGCCAGAGAGACAGAGAAAAACAGAGAGATGGAAAACAAAAAATCACCCCCCGGGAGGATGGTCACACAACAACCCCTTCTCCTCCATTATCCACCTGGGATTTTGGGCACAAATGTCCATGTGCTGGAGTGACTTTCAAGCCGTCAGGTCCAGGACACAACCACAGTTGACTATGTGGGAGTCCAACGATGTAATCATTATGCCATATAATAGTCTCTATAATGAACATATTTTTAAAAATTTCTCCACCTGTATTGCATGGGTTTGTTTAAAAAGCAGTAACTATTGAAGGAAACTGAGACAGAGCTAACCATTTTCCCCAGCTCTAGCTTCAGGCTCAACTCCCAACTTCAGAGGCCCCCTTCCTCCCCACCAGCAAAGGCAACTCTCAGTTCTCAAGCAGAACCCACTTCCATCTGCAGCCCCATGCTCAGTCAGGGAAACTGAGACCGGGCCAACCACTGACTCCAGCTCCAACTCCAGCCCCAACTACTAACTTCAGAGCTCCCCCACCTCCCAGCCAGTAAGGGCTGCTCTCAAATTTCAAGTAGAGCCCACTTCCATCGTCAACCCCCAGCCCAGTCAGGGAAACTGAGATGGCACCAACCATTGACCCAAGCTCCAGCCCTAATTCCCAACTTCAGTGCCCCCTGCTTCTCCCACCAACAAGTTAGGGTGATTTTTTTTCCATCTTTCTTTTCCTAATTCTTTACTTCTCCTTACCCCATTTGGCAGTTGCCCAGTCAGGGAAACTGAGGCAGGTACAGTAACTGGCCCCAGCTCCAGCTCTAGCCCCAACTCCTAACTTCAGAGTTCACCTCCTCTCTGCCAAAAAGGTAGGCTGCTGTATTTTTTGCTGCTTTCTTTTTCTAATTTTTAAATTCTCTTTACCCCACAGGGCAGGTCTCTGCTCTCAAGCCCAACCCACTTCCTTCTGTAGCCCGCTGCTGAAATAAGGCACAGCACTTGTGTGACTCAAGAATTTTTCTTTTTTCCCCTTTCATATTTTTTTTCCCTCTTATATTTTCATCTGCTCTTCATCCTCCACTCACCCATAGGGACTAGAGGAGTCTAGAATCATACTTTTCAAACATCCTAGTGTCATGAGGTTCCAAGGGATCCTCGCGCTCTACTGAACCACCTGCAAAAAAGGAGAAACTGCTCGTTGGGAACCTGAATAGAAACCTTTTCCCACGGGGACCACATTGCTAAACACAGCAAGGAGAGACCATCACAGAAGCAATATACAGCAAAGGGGAAGCAAACTAGTTTGCAGTGGCAGAAACATTTTCCAAAAAGCTATCCAAAAGTGAATACACCACCCAATGGCTAGAAGTTGCAGATAAGCCTCAAGTTCGAAAAAAAAACAGGAAATAGTCTCCATGGGGGAAAAAAAAATAACTCTCCTCCATCTCTCAGAAAAACAGAAGAACTTACCAAATTATCAGAAAGAGAATTCACAACATTAATAGTAACAAAACTCTATGATTTGGAACAGAAAAGAGACAACAAACTCCAGGAGATGAGGACGTCCTTCTATGACTTGAAAGAAGAAATGGACACCATAAGAAAGAATTAGATGGAACTATTAGAGATCAAGACCATGATACAGGAAATCAAAAACTGTCTCAAAAATATTAAATCTCTGACCTAGAGAAAATCACCAAAAAGATACAAAAATTACAACAAAAAACAAACAAACAAACAAACAAAAATACTGTGGAAAAAATACAAGAAATATTAGATTCCATTAAATGTCCAAACATCTGAACAATTGGTATCCCAAAAGGTGAAGAGACTAATGAAGTCATTGAAAATCAATTCCATGAAATCCTGGAAGAAACTTTTCAAGTCTAGAGAAGCACTCAAACATCCAAACTCAAGAAATACAAAGGACTCCTAAATAAAATCAACCTAGGAAAATCCTCTCCACGACACATTTTAGCCAGATTGGCCGAAACCACAGATAAAGATAAGATACTAAAACTGGCAAGAAAGAAACATTAAGCGACTCACAATGTCCATCCCATCAGGCTAACATTGCATCTTTCAGCAGAAATAATGCAAGCAAGGAAAAAATGGGAAGTGTTAAGGGAGAAACAAGTTCAACCAAGATTATTATATACATTAAGATTGTCTTTCATATGGGGAAAAAAAGAAAAAATAAAATCTTCTCAAACAAAATCTGAATTTGCCAATACGAGATCAGCTCTTCAAGAAACTATGAAGAGAGTCCCATACCAGGAAAACTAAAGAATGAACAGCCAGAAATAAGAGAATAAAAGACAACCAAGACAGTGGCCAACTCAAAAGTAGGGACAAGTCTGGAAATATTGATAATAACACTTAATGTAAGTGGATTAATTTCTCTAATCAAGAGACACAGACTGGCTGAATGGAAAAAAAAATAGAAACCTTCTATCTGTTGCCTACAAGAAATGCATCCCATGGATAAAGATATACGTAGACTAAAAGTGAAGGGCTGGAAGTATTTCAAGCAAGGAGGAACCAAAATGAGCTGGAGTCGTGATACCAACTTCCAATAAAATGAGCTTTAAAACAAAAACCGTACATTGGGACCAGCAGTTAGCATAATGACTATGTCGCTGGACTCCCACGTAGTCGACCACGGTTTGCGTCCCGGGCCCGGTGGCTTAAAACTCATGCCGGGTGCATGTGCATGTGTGCCCAAGATCCCGAGAAGGAAAATTGAGGAGAAGGGATTGCGGCGTGGCCATCCCCCGTGGGGGGGGTGATTTCTCGCTTTCTATCTCTCAGTCTCTCTCTGTCTGTCTGGCAAGCGCACGCACCCTATAGCGAAAAACCTCTCCAAAGGAAAAAAAAATAGACCCAAAAGTGCTCAACAAGATACTAGCAAATCATACCCAATAACATAGAAAAAACATTATCATCATGGTCAGGTAGGCTTTATTCCAGGGATGTAAGGATGGTTCGACATACACAAAACTATAAATGTAATACACCATATTAACAGAAAGAAAGATAGAAACTATATGATATCAATTGATGCAGAAAATACATTTGATAAGATTCAACACCCCTTCATGATCAAGACTCAGCAAAGTTGGCATAGAAGGGTCATTCCTCAACATAATAAAAGCTATTCATGAAAAATCCATAGCTAACATCATCCTGAATGGGGAAAGGCTAAAAGCTTTGTTGCTAAAAACTGGAACAAGACAAGGATACCCGCTTTCTCCACTCTTTTTCAATACAGTACAGGAAGTTTTCACCAATGCAATCAGAAAATAAAATAAAAGGCATTCAAATAGGAAAAGAAGAGGTGAAATTATCTCTATTTGCAGATGAAGTTATTGTAGACGTAAAAGACCCAATTGTGTCCATGAAAAATTTTCTAGAATTAATAATGGATACAGTAAAGTTGCAGGATACAAAATCAACACATAGAAATCTATAGCATTTCTATATATGAACAGCAGGTAGACTGAGATAGAACTGAAGAAAGTAATTCCATTTACCATAGCCACATAAAATATAAGATACCTAGGAATAAATCTAACCAAAGAAGTTAAAGACCTCCAAAAGGAAAACTATGAGAAGCTAAAAAAAAAAATTAAAAATGATACATAAAGTGGCAGGATATCACATGTTCCTGGATTGGAAGAATGAATATAATCAAAATGGCAATTCTACCCAAATTAATCAACATATTTAATGCAATCCCAAAGTACCAAAGACATTATTCACAGATCTAGAAAAGACAATCATAAAATTTATCTGGAATCATAAAATACCTCATATTGCCAAAACAATCCTGCACAAGAAAAGTGGATTGGGTGGCATCTCATTCCCTGACCTTGACGTGAAAATACACTCTAAAGCCGTGATAATCAAAACAGCATGGTATTGGCAAAGAAACAGACATATTCACCAATGGAACAGAACAGAGAGCCCAGAAATAAACTCCCAAACATATAGTCAACTGATTTTTGACAAAGGGTACCAGTCAATCCAGTGGGAAAAGGAAAACCTTTTTAGGAAATGTTGCTGGAAAAACTGGATATCCACCTGCAGAAAGATGAATCTGAACCCCTACCTCTCACCATTGACAAAAATCAACTCAAAGTGGATCAAAAATCTAAACCTAAGACCTCAAACTACTATAAAACTACTGCTGGAAAACACTGGAGAAAGTCTGGGAAACATTGGGATTGGCATAGACTTCTTTAAAAAGCCCCCCAAAGCATAAACAATCCCAAAAATAGACAAGTGAGAGTACATCAGAATAAGAAGTTTCTACATGACAAAAGACACAGATAAGGGACTGATAAATAGAATACACAGGGAACTCATTGGAAGACATATAAATAGCTAAAAGACACATGAAAAATATTCTCAAAGTCCCTTATAATAATGAAGATATAGATTAAAACCACAATGAGATACCACCTAACCCCAGTCAGGATGACTAAGATTAAAAAAAAAAAAAAAAGAACAGTGGTAGTGCTGGCGGGGGTGTTGTGAAAGGGGAACTCTCCTACACTGCTGGTGGGAAATGTAAATTGGTCCAGCCACTATGGAGAATATGGAGATTTATCAAAGATCTACAAATAGAACTGCCATAGGTTCCAGCAATCTCACTCCTTAGTATCTACCCAAAGGATGGAAGAATGCTTAATCGGAAAGGTGCTTGCACACCTACGTTTTTTGCAGCATTATTCACAATTACTAAGACATGGAACTAACCCAGATGTCCATGAACAGAGGAATGGATTGAAAACTGTGGCACATATACTCTATGGAATACTATTCAGCCATTTAAAGAAAAAAGACCCCGGCTTTTGACAGAAAGTGGATGAATATGGAAGATTTACTACTGAGTGAAGCAATCCAGGCTATTAAGCTATGAAAGAGAGACATTGTATGTCTCCACTTAATATATACCAACTGTCCACATTCTATAGCGGAAACTGAATGACTAGAGGATATAGAAACATAGAAAATGGTTATAGATACCAAATACAGTGTGGGAAGAGGGTGGGAGAAGGAGGAGGGTCTAAGGAAAGACATTAAGGAGGAAAATAGAGAGGCAAGGCATTTATGGGACAAAGAAATGGGTTATTATCTGCTGATGATAATGTGTATAGTAACCCCAACTGGACTGGTGATAAATGTATTCATGTTGGAACAATCATTTTACAAGCCAAGTGACATATGTATAAAAGAAATTAAAATAAAATTTTTAAAAAGCAGTTGGTTAATCTTACCATTAAGCAGAAAAAATTGAAAAAATGTAAAAATGGCAGCTGCTTCCTCTGTAACTTTTGCTTATTAAATAGCTCTAGAAAATTAAACAAACAAACAAACAAACAAAAAGCTATCCATCCCTACGATTGTTTCCTAGACCCATCATCTGTTCTGTATATGTTTTAAAGTGTCTTCTTTTTCTCTGAGGCTTATATCCACACAAAATGACAGTATTCCTTCGTTCCTTCCTTCATTCCTTCCTTCCTCTCTCTCTCCCTTCTTTCTTCCCTTTGGTAGACAGTTAAAGTGGCAGTCTTTTGTTTCTGTCTCTGACTGATAAGAATAAAAGGAAGGAGAGAACAAGGTTCCACATGGCTACTGTGAACTAGATTTTTAAGGGAATGAAGATTTTCTACTAATAATTCAGCCTCCAACAAACGAGCTAGCGGTAGGGAGCCCTCCTCTGCACCCCCAGTCTTCTCTCTCTGTCTCTCAGTTCCTGTCTCTCCCTGCTTCTGTCTTCCCTTTTTTTTTTTTGGTAATATTTCCTTTTTACCCTT
>NW_006208290.1:200107-202235 GCF_000334495.1 Tupaia belangeri chinensis
TTTTTGATTTTTTTTTCTTTTTTTGTTGTTTTTCTCTGTCTCGTTTTCTTTTTTCTTGTCTCTTCACTCTCCAATATCCTTTCAGTGTGTTTTTAGACAGATCTAAGATCACTGTAGCTAAACATTCAAATACTAATAGGGTTGAAATATTCCCCACTATCTTCTGAATCTGCTGCACCAGCAAGCACAATAGAACAGCAAAGAGATTCTGGATCACCTCTGTCTGCTTGCTCCTTAACATTAAGGCTGAACCTCCAGAATTTGAAAGAAAACACAACATTCATCAGATGACAAGAAATCACCGCCGGATCACGAGAAACATGGGAAAACAAGAAAATACCTCTCCTCCTAGGGAAAAGAGTAACTCTTCATCCACAAGCAGTTCGGTGAAAATCATGGAAATGTCTGATAAGGAATTCAGATCATTCATAATGTCTAAGCTAACAGAGATGGAAGAGAAGAGAGATAATGAACTACTAAAGAGAAAGGAGAAAGAGATTGACGAGTTCCAAGAGATGAGGAAATTCCTGCAAGATCTAAAAGTGGAATTACACACTTTACAAAAGACTCAAACCGAACTGCTAGAGATGAAGTCTATAATACAAGAAGTCAAAATCTCCCTGGAAAGCATTAAAAGCAGACTAGATCATTCAGAAAATAGAATCTCAGATGTAGAGGAGAAAATGGCTGGCCTAGAAAAATCCACCATGAAGGCTGAGAAAATGGCACAAAAATTTGAGAATAATATGCGAGAAGTACTGGATACCATCAAACGTCCAAATATCCGGATAATTGGCATTCCAGAAGGTGAGGAAACCCATAAGGGCATTGATAATCTATTCCAGGAAATCCTGCAAGAAAACTTTCCAAACCTAGAGAGGCATTCAAAGATCCAGTCCCAGGAAATACAACGGACCCCAAATAGAATCAACCCTAGAAGATCTTCTCCAAGACACATTATAGCCAGGTTGACCAAAACTGCAGACAAAGACAAGATACTAAGATTAGCAAGAGAAAAACATCAAGTTACCTACAAAGGACATCCCATCAGGCTAACAGCAGATCTCTCATCAGAAACAATAAAAGCGAGGAGAGAATGGGAAAATATATTCCAAGTGTTAAGAGAGAAGCAGTTTCAGCCAAGAATACTGTATCCGGCAAGATTATCTTTCAGGTGGGAAGAAAAGACAAGAACATTCTCAGATAAACAAAACCTGAAAGAATTTACCAGCACCAGACCAGACCTCCAAGAAGTTCTCAAGGATGTGCTGTATCAGGAAAACTAAACGCAGATACATGGAAATAAGAGTCCAAAAACTGAGAAAGTAGCTAACTTAATCATAGGGACAAGTCTGGAGTTGAATACTATATCCCAGAATTTAATCAGGAAAATTGAACCAGAACAGAAGATAAAAGTATATGAGACTGATAGGTTCATGCACCTACCATTTGAACAGAATCCTAACCTGTTTCCGGGCTTTAAGCAAAGTTCCTTGGCGGTTCTTTGATTTAAGTTAAAACTGGTTTTCTTAGTAGTAACGAGGGAACTCACCTTTGAAAGTAGTCAGGTTATGTAGGAAATTGTGTGATCAATGCAATGTGGGTGGGAAGGGAATGGAGGACAATTTTGGACACTGGTGGTGGTGTGAGAGGAGGGTGGGAAGGGACAGAGGGTCAGAAAGAGGGATGGAAATAATTCTAGCAACTAGAATTGGAAATTTATTTTTTTTGTAATGTGCATGATTGAGTCACTATGCAGTGTGTACTGGATGGGAGATCACATTTTATGTGCTGTGATGATGCCTAGGGAAGGAATGTAAATTGAGTTACAAAAAAAAGTTTCAGGAAAACAAAATGTATCTATTCAATGATTGCAGTAGGATATGTAGCCCCAGTTAGGTGCTAATTTATAGGATGCGTAAAGTTAGACTTGTGCTCATGGAAATGTGTGTGTCACATGTGTTTGCTAGGAGGGTATTTGGATTGATGAGGGTCTTTGGTGATTCAATAAAATGTTGGGGGGAAAATGGTATAGAAATAGATAACAGAGACAGTGTGGGAAGAGAACAGGAGGTGGCAGAGGGTAAGAGATAGGGAACCAAGGATGGGGGAGAAAAAGCAAAACATA
>NW_006208290.1:202415-211174 GCF_000334495.1 Tupaia belangeri chinensis
ATCTCATTGTGTATGCTGTAATGATGTACAGTGAATGAATGCAAATAAATTGGGAAAAAAAAAAGAATAAAAGGTGGGATGTGGCCTGCTGTCTCTAGGCAGTAGCCTTTCCCTGGGATGGCACCCATTCACAATATATTCAGTACTTTTCCCCATTGTTTAAAAGCAAAATGTTTAGAATATCATTTATCTTTAGGTGGCTAAATTTTTTTCATTATTGTCTCTTGTCCATTCATGAGTATTTCTTTTTCCTTTGCTTAGACATTTATCTGGTAAACTCCTGGTTGTTCTGAGTAATTTTAAACTATTTTGGCCTAAATCAGTCACTGTACTTCCACACTTGGATTCCTATGGATAAGCTGAATAAAACCTGTTAGGCTGTTTTCTGAGCTGGTTGCTAGGTTACTGCCAATCACAGCAATTAAGCTTCATTAAATCACAGGCATCCTGCCTTTTAAACAGTGTTAATACAGACAAATTTCAGAATGTAACCAATCCAAATGGTATCCCTAGCCCATTCCTTCACTTCCAATTTTTAAGATGTATTTAGTTTTATTATTTTTAATTTTGTAATAGTATTTAGTTGTATTTATCTATTGATTGATTTACTTTTTGGAGAGGTTTTTGCTATAGGGCATGTGTGCTCGCCAGAAAGACAGAGAAAGACAGAGAGACAGAAAGCGAAAACTCACCCCAAGGGTGGATGGCCACACCACAATCCCTTCCCCTCCATTCTCCTCTTGGGATCTTGGGCACACATGACATGCACCTGGCATGAGGCGTGAGTTTTTAAGCTACCAGGTGTGGGACTCGAACCGTCGTCCACTACATGGGAGTCCAGCAACATATTCATTATGCCAACTGCTGGTCCCAGTTTTATTTATTATTTTAAAATTTGCTATTTTTAAATTCTGTGCTCAACAGAGAGAGAGAGAAAGTGAGAAAGCAAGAAACCAAGCTGCTAGGTCCTGGACTCAAAGTGTGGTCAGTCATTTGTGAGTACAACACCTCAACCACCAGACTAGCTTCTGGTCCACACTTTTGTTTTTGCATCCCATTCCCGTTCCTGTACATGTGACTTTCCTTTTCCAGAACTTAAATACCAAGTTGACCACAAGGCTAGCCAGATTCGTCTGGAAGTCCGGGGACAGCTGCTCGATTTAAATCGTGTTAAGATTTGCTTAATTATTACTCAATTAAGTTGGTTTGTTTTTCCTTTAATAGTGGTCTTTGCTGTGAGCAGCAGCCCCTCTCTCTAGAGTGTCCCAAGCAATCTCTGAGGAGCTGAGGTCTAAATCTAGAACAGCTGTGGCCTTAATTCTCATTTATTTATCTATTTATTTGTTTAAATTTTATTCATTTATTTTTTTAAATTTGTATTTAATCACTATATATCTTTATAGTGCACAACATTGCTTTTTCCAGCACCAATATATGGTGCATATCAGTCAAGACAAAGACATTACCATATACACTATCAACAAATAACTTTTCATTTTTGTGTCAATTAAACATATAGTTTTTCACCATTTCCCTCCCTCCTCCTATTGCCCATCCCCTGACAAAAATAGTTTATTTATTCATCTCTTCTACAAGTAAGTGAACACACACATGTGAGAAACAGGGAGAGGAGGAAGGAAAAACAGCACTCTGAACAGAGTCCTGGTGCCAGGATCCACTCCCAGCCTTCAGGCAGACTCTGATCATGGGCAAGACCATGTCCAGTGTACTCTGGGAGGCCTCCGGACTTGACTTAGGAACATTCCTATATGGAATTATCTTACAATTATCTTTGCTGCTGCACTACATCTAGTTCCTCAGCTCTATCTTTTAAATTTTTTGTTTTGTACAATTAGACTTTAAGGAGGAGACTCAGCATATCAACAGATAGCAGTATTTAAGAACATGCAATCATAGTAACCTGGAGATTTGTCATCTCAAGTCAACCATGGAATCTCTTCAGGTAGTTTAGGGGGAGCAGAAACAGAGTTCCTTTTCTCTTTCCTGTTTTAATTAACATTAAGTCATCTATCTTCATAGATGAGTTCTGTCCTATTCCTTAAGATCAGGACAGAAGACTGACTGAAGCAAAACATTGAACAGAGAAGGGGTTGCCAGCAACATTGGCCCTTACTGGATGTCACAGTGAATTTCCATTGAAGGTGATGTCCCTCACTGGTTAGGACTTGGGAGAAGCAGGCATTTGAATGTAAACATGACAGCTCCCACCCAGGTCGAGTGTCAATCATCAACACAAGCGATTCCCAGGTCATTCACTCCTCATTTGCCCACAAATCAGCTAATTACCTGATACCCAGTGAGCTTTTGCTGGCTGCAGTAGAAGTCACCCTTCCATTGTCACCCTCCATCTCCATGGAGCCTTGATAATATTTTTAGACAGTTTTTCCAGTCTGTTCTCTAATTGGGGAGCACTAGGAGAAACTTTCTCCACCTCTTGCCAAGTTGAGGATGGCTGAAAGTAGAGTCTCTGAGTGTTTTAGGAGAATAAGATCCATGATTTAGTGTGGAAATCTTGGAAGTCTCCAAAAGAGCCAACACACAGTACTGTAGAGAAGTGAACAGTAATGTGAACATGATACCAAGACTTCCCAGAGGGTAGAGCGTGATTAGGGCAGCCTGTTAGTAAGTGAAGCAGCTAAGGGGCTTCTCCTAAGTTTTGTTTATCCCTTAACTAGACCATCCTGTTTGTGACACTGATTGTTCTATAATTATTTTATGAGATGGTCAGTCAGGAGTGGCCACAAGGGGAGACAGAGAACATCAGGAGAAAAAGTTTATTTTTTCACTGATCATAAGTGACAAGAGATACTTTCTGGGTTGATTCAGTTGATGCTGGTGGAATTTCTGCCAATATAATTGAAAACTAATTTGTGCATCTTCCAGGAATTTTATCAGGGTATACTTCATTATACAAAAGGCACACCTACATCTCTTTCAGGTAAGTCCTTTACAAGTTGACTTTCTGCTGAAACTGCTTAGGGACAACAATCTTTCATCTTTTTAGATAGCCTGTTGTTTTACTGAATGTTTCTTTTATGTACCTCCTCAGAGCTTTCTGAGGTCTTAACAACGGATTTTACACTTATACCCTTGACTTCTATGGATTTTCCAGAAGGCACCTGTACTTGATCTTTATTCAGAAACAACTTCATGATTTTTACATTATTTATCATTTAGAAAGGCTGGAAAATGCTTAAATTAGCAAATTCTGTCTCATTTTTAACAATTTCTTTACCCTAACTTTTTCTCTTACACAGCAAAAAGAAACCACATAGCACCTGCATGGCTCTGGAAATCTCCATTATATAATCTACTTTGTTAGTTATAGTATTTACTCCTCATGTCATTGCATTACATAACAAAGGATCTTTTCCTCCAACTTGTAATAATGTTTTTCTCACTTCTTAAGTGCTCGCAGGCAACCTCCATATTGATAATGTTTCTGATGTGGAAAAAAAAGTATTAAAAGAGCCAAATTCTTCCAGAATAGGTCTGGGAGGTAGCTTAATAGACTAGACTCAGGCATGCTGAAGATTATGGATTTTAAAATATGCATCTGCCCTTGATCTCCCTTCTCTCCCAAAGCACAGGAAAGGACTTTGCTCCAATATTCAATTATCAGCCTGAAGGTCAAAAAATGCCAAAGAAGAGAACAGTTATTTTCAGCCCTCTCCCTGAGGTTTTATTAACTAAGCTTATATCTCAGGAAAATTGATGAATGTCAATACACCTGGACAAAGTCTGTCATGAACTACTGTCCTTGTCCCAAGCTCATCCTGCTCCCAAAGAGAATATTTACTCACAATTGACTAAGCATTAAACCAATTATTTTTCCCTCTATTTTACAATATTAAGTCCCACACTGTCCCCAAATAACAATGAAATCTTCTTCCATCCCTTATTATAGAATTTAGCCAATCACTGCTGTACAGGACTCCCTGGTATAACTTTTGAGTAATGTGAGACTTTTAATTTCAATTCTCCTCCCACTAATGACATTTTCTTTTAATTATTTATATTTTTATTTTGTTTAGTTTTAGTTTTTGCTATAGGGTACTTGTGCTCACCAGAGAGAAACAAAGAGAGAGAGGGAAATCATCCTCCAGCACAAATGGCCATGCTACAGTCCCTTCTCCTTCATTCTCTTCTTGGGATTTTGAGGACACACATACATACACACCTGGAGTCTTTATCAAGCTGCCAGCTCCAGGACTTGAATTGCAAAGTTGACCATGTGTTATCCAGCCACCTTAACTACCATGCTACTGACTGCCTCCCACTTACAAAGTTTTGCTTTTGAAATTACACCACATTCTGTAAGACCTCAGTGCATATCATTCATGGTAATTCAGATGCTGTTTTTCCAGGCAATTGTCCTCATTTTAAACCAATAAATTATTTTTCTCTATTCAATTTTGCCTCAGATGATTTTCATAATAGTCTGTTGCATGCATCTTTAACTTACGCTAATACTCTCCTCAAACTCTTAGTTTCTTCCTTCTGCACAGTGCAAAACCTTGCCCATAGTCTAAATTTTTCTTACCACAGCATGCTATGCTTGGAACCAAAATGTGCTTTGTCTATTGCTGCCTAACAAATGAGTCTGAAACTGAATTACTTAGAACAACATTTAGTATCTCACAGTTTCTGTGAGTTAAGCATTCAAAAGTAGCTTAGGTGAGTGATCTGTCCTGGGATATCAAGAAGTTGTGGTCAATACATCTTTGTCTATAGTCATCTGAAGGTTTGACTATATCTTCCAACTTGTCTCACTCACCAGGTTATAGTTGGGAGGCCACAATTCCTTGCAGGGTGGCTTCAGGGGGTATTATTTCCACAGGACATACTTCTCTTCATAGGGCTTATTGAGTATCCCATGACATGACAGTTGGTTTTCCTAAGAGTGAGCAATTCAAGGGACAACCAGATGAAAACCACATGTTTTTTATGGCCTAGGCTTGGTGCCACATTCCATCATTTCCACAATATATCATTGGTCACATAGGTCAGGTGTAATAACCTCCTCTTAGAACCAACACTTGGTTTAGTTGTCTATTGCTGCATAACAAAATTTTGAGAGGTTTTTGCTGTAGAGTGCATATGCTCACCAGAAAGACAGAGAAATAGAAAACGAGAAATCAGCCCCCAGGGGGGATGGTCACCCCTCAATCCCTTCTCCTCCATTCTCCTCTCAGAATCTTGGGCACACATGTACATGTGCCCAGTGTGTGTTTAAGCCACCAGGTCCAGGACTCGAACCGCGGTCGGCTACATGGGAGTTCAACAACAAAGCCATTACACTAACTGCTGGTCCCATAACAAATGGTTTATCACATAGGTCAGCTCCATTAAATGAGGGAGGACACTACACTAGGACATGAATACCCAGAATCAAGGATCAATGAGAGAACCTTGAAGGCGGGTTTATCACAGTGCCTGTGCTAAACCATAAAAAGTACTGCTCTTAGACCCAAGCTACAAAGGGTTTATCATAGGTTCCATACTTTAATGGTCCACTTTCTTTTAGCCCCATCTCTTTACAAGTGACCAAAGATCCAGTGTCTGGGAACAAGGCAATGTGCACACTCTGAGCTCATGCTCCCTGCCCCCACACATGTTCCAAGTACCTGGGACCCCGAATTTGCTACAAATGGCCCCAAGTGTTCAGTGGCCTGAAGATTCCTCTTCATTTGGTCTGTGCTCCTGATTTCATTTATAGTTTTCATAGTTTTTTAAGATTGATTTCTTAGAATTTTCTATATACAAGATCTTGTCATCTGCCAATAAATATTTCTTTTTCCTTTCTAAAGTAAATGCTTTTTATTTGCATTTTTATCATTAGAAAGGGTCCTTAGTGATCTTTAGTAACACATTTTGTTCTGAAGTCTATTTCGTCTGATATTAACACAGCTGCTCTATCTTCAAGTTGCTTTTATCATTCTTTTACAAGCATACCTCAGAGATATTGCATGTTCAGTCCCAGAACGCCTTAATAAAGCAAATACCACATTTAAGTGAGACACAAATGTTTTTGTTTCTTTGTGCATGTAAATCTATATTTATACTATACTGTAGTCTACTAAGTATGCAATATCATAATGTCTAAAAAACAATGTTCATACTTTAATTAAAACACTTTATTGTCAGAGCCAGCAGGTTGCATAGTAGATAAGACATTGGACTCCCACAAGGCTGATCATGGTTCGAGTCCCACATCAGGTGGCTTGAAATTCACACTGGGCACATGTGCATCCACGTCCAAAATCCTAGGAGGAGAATGGAGGAGAAGAAATTGCATCATGGTCATTCTCCCTGGGTCGAGAGGATTTCTCACTTTCCCTCTCTCTGTCTCTCTCTAATGAGCACACATGCCCTATGGTAACAATCTGAAAAAAAAAAAACTTTATTGCTGGGGCCACCTATGTAGCCTGGTAGTTAAGGCAGCTATATTCTTCATGACCAACCATGTAACTAGAGTCTCAGCCCTGGCAACTTTAGAACATTCTAGGCACGTGTGCATGTATGGCCAAAATCCTGAAAGCAGAGAGAGATGTGGAGAAGAAGGGGTTGCATTGCATCTTGACTGTTCCCCATGGGTAGTGCTTTCTCCTCTCCCTCTCTCTCTCTGTCTCCCTCTAGTCAGTACATGTACCTGCTAGCTAAAATAAACAAAAAACATCTAAAAATAAAAAAGGGCCAGCCTGTAGCATGATGGTTAAGGCAACCAAATTCCCCATGGCTAACTGTGCAGTTTGAATCTTAGACCTACCTATTGGCCTGAGAAATATACTGAGTTCATGTGTGTGCATGTGCTAAATCCCAAAAAGAGGGAGAAATTGTGATATCAGCATTCCCTATGGGGGATTGCTTTCTCTCTCTCTCTCTCTAACCCCCTCCAGTGAACATATATGCCCTCTGGAAAACTTTAATAAAACACTTTATTGATAAAAAAAATTGCTACCAATCATCTGAGCCCTCAGTGAGTCATAATCTTTTTGTTAGTGGAGAGTTCTTGCCTTGATGTTGATGCCCACAGCTTAGCTAACTCTTTGGTGCATGAGACTTTGCTTTTTCGTCTATCTTGGTTTTCTCATGCTTTAATTACTTACTTTCTTACTAGTTTTAGTCATTTTTAGCTTTTGATTTAAAATGAGAGATGTGTGATCTGACTTTCACTTGAGCACTTAAACATTTCTTGAGATAAATGAAAACAAAAGCTTGATGCACCAAGCCTTATGGGATGCAGCTAAAGCAGTACTAACAGGGAGTTTATAGCAAGAAGTGCCCACATTAAAAAAGAAAAAGAAAAAAATATGGCAAATAAGTAGTAACCTAATGATGAATCTTAAGGAACAAGAAAAACAAGAAAAAAATAAACCCAAAAGTAATAGGAGAAAAGAAATAATAAAGATTGGGACAAGCAGATCATGAAATGGTATGTTGCTAGACTCCCATGTAGTCAACTGTGGTCAAGTCTCAGACCTGGTGGCTTAAAATGCACAACAGGTGGATCTTGAGATGGCTACTGAATTTGAGCTGTGAAATACTGGTTTCAGAGACTAAAAATGAAGATCTTCGGCTGAGACTTCTCCCTCCAGATTCATTTATAGTGGGTAGGGATACCTCTGTATCCTTCCCTCCCTTTTCTGTCTTTCTCTGTCTCCATGTGTCTTTTAATTATTTTTTGTAAAGTATTCTCTGGGCTCTCAAGCCCCTCCTTTACCATGCTAATTTGTGCCTTTGCCCCTCCCTCTATCTCTGTTTTTTCTCTGCCAATCATGCACATCCTCTGGAAAAAAAATTTTTTTCAAAAAAGAAGAAATAATAAAGAGTGGTAATGTCCATGGTCATGTAGGATTGATCATCCTGAATAGTTAACAGCATGGTGTTTGACTAGTTCAGAGGCCATTGTCCTCTAAGCACTCTCAATAGAACTTGTTTTAAAAACCTTTTAAAAACCTATTACATATTTCTATGACACCTATTACTATAGAATAATAGGATAGGTGAAAACCTCAATGTTACTTTGTAAGGTCCATTATTATATTTGCTTTGTGCTCTGTGAAAGCCTTCATCCTGCTATATAACTTGAACCATTTCTAAAGACTAAAAGCTGTTTTGTTAACCCCTCAATAACAGAGATTGGTGCCTTGCATGGGTAAGGAAACGTAAGGAAAAGAGATATTCATCATTGTTAAGGCATATTTAATGGCTCCTGCTACTGCAGGAAGATGCCCAGTGAAACTGATTTGCCATTTCTGATGAGGTTCTTCTCTATAATAATTTCTCTTCCATGCAGTAGGCCCAGTTTCTGGATTTTTCTCAATGTAGTAGGCCCTAATAGTTTTGTATAAATATCTCTGCTGGGTGAATTCCTCTATCAATAAATCTTCACAGTCCCATGATGTGATGCCCTGACCTGTCATGTGCCTGCCAATAGAAAGGGTCGGGTATCTCTTACCAAAGTTTTGGAGATTTACCCTCCAAGAGAGTTACCTTCTTTGTCAATTGGATAGAATATTGGATTTGGCATTGTAATACATCTCTTCCTTTGTCTCATTTAGTACAAACCGAGATATAGTGTACCAAGATGGGTAGAGCAGGAGCCATTGTGGTGATGTTTTCCCACATCTCTTTATCATGATTTTTTTAACACTAATTTTCCCAAAGTCTCAGCTAAATAATTAGCTCACCAATGAGAAGTCAGTAAAAATATGAACCTTAGGAAAACATTTGGC
>NW_006208290.1:211199-211919 GCF_000334495.1 Tupaia belangeri chinensis
TTATTCTTTTTTTTTTTTTTTTTGGAGAGATTTTCACTATAGGGCATGTGCGCTCGCCAGACAGACAGAGAGAGACAGAGAGACAGAAAGCGAGAAATCACCCCCCTCCAGGGGAGATGGCCACGCAGCAATCCCTTCTCCTCCATTCTCCTCTTGGGATCTTAGGCATGCACGCATGCACACGCGCCCAGTGGTCGACTACGTGGGAGTCCAGCAATATAGCCATTATGCTAACTGCTGGTTCCCAAGGAATATTGTGCATTCTTGAGCTCACTAAACACATTGGTCCATTTTCCCAAAATTGAAGTGTTCAAATAGGGGAGATAGTTTGAGACCCTCCATTGTCTGGGTCACTCATACATCATGGTGCATTCTTGAGCTCACTAAACACATTGGTCCATTTTCCCAAAATTGAAGTGTTCAAATAGGGGAGATAGTTTGAGACCCTCCATTGTCTGGGTCACTCATACATCATGCTTACCCATGCAGTAGTGAAGTGGGGTAGTAGAATCGGTACACAGGTGGTAAAAGAATTTAACAGAGGCAGAAACGTGAGTGTGAGCAGAAGTTATTTTTAGAATTGGAGGAAAGTGCCAGGAGCAAGACCTGAGACCTGAGCAGGTCCATGCCTCTTGGCAAGATGGGCCTCATTTTAAAATATTTTTTTAAAGAATTATTTATTTAATTTATTTATTATCATTATTATTATTATTATTTTGA
>NW_006208290.1:212132-221592 GCF_000334495.1 Tupaia belangeri chinensis
GGGGGGGTACTTTATCTTGGATCCTTTCATTAACCTGAGCAAGTTTACTTATTTCCACAGGTAAGGCTCATCTTGGGCCCTCTTTTATTAACCTTGCTTGAACGTTAGGAACTCTCCACACATACTTTGTTTTTTGTTTTATTTTGTTTTTGAGAGTGCGATTATCCTCCCTGATACCCATTGAGCAAGAGGTTTTAGAAATTAACCTCAGTTACCAGGGTGACTTTTTCCTCATGGAGTTGTCACACTCCAGTAGGACTGATTTGAGCCCAATCCAGTAGATACAATTTCTAGAGGCATCTGTTGTTAATCCAGTTTTATGAGGAGCTTTGTCCATGACCCAGAGCATAGTAGGAATTTCAGGCCTTGGGGTAGTTAGTAATTAGCTTTTCCCCAGTAGAGGCTTCAGTTTCAGTAAGTACCTGATATATCCCCAGGGGTTGCTTTCCTAGTGGTAAATACCTTTGAGCTGATTCTGGAAACCAGTTACACTTAAACACTTACAGGTAAGTTGTCTACCTGTCCATTTGATCCACAGGCTCCAAGAAGTAAATTTTGGAGTGGCAGAACTAATTGTAAGTCCTGATCTTGGGAAACTATTGAAAAATCAAAGTGAGAGCCTTGTTAAAAATAAAATCTTAGACCAAAATTTTAACCGAGTTTATTTAAACAAGGGATGATTTGAATTAGGCAGTTTCTCAGAATGGCTTCCCAGCGATGCCTGGTAGTCACATGGCCACGGAGTATTTAAGTTTGCAGAAAGGGAAAGTGACGTAAAAGAAAAGAAAGTGAGAGAATGAATCAGAGAAGAAATTGGATTGGTTACAGCTGGCTGGTAGGCTGAATGAACAGCCTAAAAGGTGGGCTTTCTGTGATTGACTGAAGTGTGGCTAGTGTGATTGACTATAATTTAGCAACCAGCTCAGGAAAACAGCCTAAAGTGTACGATTTTGGTTTATTCATAGGAATTCAAGTGTGGGAGTACAGTGGTCATTTTAGGCCATAATAGTTTAGTTTAACAGCCTCTTTTATATTATCTAGTACCTGTTCAGGTCACCATTGAAAAGTGGAAGATTGTGAGTTAATCAATAGATGGGAACAAGTAAATATTAGAAGTGAGGAGTATGTTGGCATCAGAATCTAAACATTCCTACCAAATCCTGAACCTCTTTTATTTTTAATATTTTTAAGAATTATTTATTTATTTAAATCCATTTGTTATTTTACTTTTTATTTGATCAGACAGAGACAGAGGGAGAGAGAAAGTAAAAGTGAGAAGGCAATTCGCCAGGTCTGGGACTCAAACTGTGGTCAGCCACGTAGGACTCCAGCCCTTATAACTACCACACCACTGTTAGCCCCTGAACCTCCTTTATTAATTGAGATTGGAGAATCAGGAGCTTTGCTTTTACTAGATTAGGAAGAGTTCACCCTTCTGAGTTTTAAATGTAGCCCGAAAAGTTAATAGAGTAGGAGGAGCCTCCTACCTTATGTGAGGCAATTCTTAGTCCCTTCAGTGAGGTATTTACTCATGATTGTGATTACCTGTGAGACAGAGTCATAGTCAGGTCCAGTGAGGGGACATCATAACATAATGCCAAAGCTGAATTTATAGGGGAAGTACAAAACAGGCATCTAAGTCCTGTCTGCAAATTTCATGTGCAATTGCAAGACTGTTTTTCAAGTATTCCATAGGCAACTGGGAAATGGTATACAGTTGATCCTCAAAGGTGAAGACAATTTGCAGTTGACACACATGAGATTTTCATTGACTAGAACATGTTAGCCAAGTCTAAGTTAGTGTGAATGTTATTCATTAAGGAGTCACTATCTGGTAAAGGTGTTCTAATAAAGGAACCAGTGTCATTTAACTCTCTATAGTTAGCCGCATTTATTAGTACTGGCTTTAAACATAGATTACACTGAGGAATTGGAAAGTGAGAATCAGTACCCCTTCTTTAACTAAGCCAGCTATAACAGGCCATAATCCTTTAATACTTTGCTTTAGCCAGTGGTATATTTATCTCCTGTACCTACAGAGAAAGATGAACTGGTTCCCATTGGCTGGAGCCCACCATGGAGAAGTCCACCTTAACATAAAAGGCTTGTCCCGTGAGTTTATCTGCTAAGGAAATTCATTCCAATAATGACAAAACAGACAATCCAATAATGACAAAAGAAACAGTCTCAACTAGAACAACCAGGACAGGAGCATCTTTTAGCAAAACTGAACCAATTTTAACAGTTAAGCACATCATTACTCCTTAATTAGTCCTCCTAAACTGTTAACTTCCTGAGGATGGGAATGGATCCCTTCAAAGTATAAGTGAGTGTGAGTCTTGGGATTAGAGAAATTTGAGCACCTCTGTCCATTGAAGCCAGGCAGTGTTTATTTTTTGGAGCCCAAAGTACAGTTAATGTCAGAAAAGGGTGGTTGCCAGAAACTGCTCATTTCAAGCCTATCAAATTCCTATGAGGGTGTGGTACCCTGCCACTGGAAGAGATCAGGGTAGTCATGGAAAGGACTGTTTCTAAATGTGAAGGCTTCTCAGATTTTAATCTAACCATAGTAAGTATTGTAATTATTCCATGAGAATAATTATTTCAGAGATCATGTCATTTGAGACTTCCTCTTTTTTCTTTGGGTGCAGTATTACCTCTGTTATTCATCTTAGGGTTTATCCTAAGCAGTGGTCCTGGCTGTAGGTGTCCTTGTGGCCTAGGAAGGGGGCAGCCTCACTGTAGTACAGTAATTTTGATTTAGGCCAGGTAGTCTGTTTCTGTTTTTTGGTTTTGGGTTTTTTTTTTTTTTTTTTTTTTTTTTTTTTTTTTTTTAGAATTAACAGGCTATACTTGAATCTGTTGGTCTTTCATGAGTTTCTATTACATCGAGAGCAGCTGTGTCTTCTTGAATTGTTTTATGATTAGCCATCATTGCCAGTAAAGAAGACTTCAAGAGCCCCTCTGAGAAATGACAGAGTGGTCACAATTTAGCCTCCTCCAGACTTGCCAAGTCACTAAGCTGTATACCATTTGGCAAACACATTCCAACATCTGCACCTGACAGGCAGCTAACATTTTCCATTGACAGATTGCTGGGGCCATTAGGAGGCCTAATGTAGGGTGAGAAGCTTTCCAAACCATAAAAATCCACATCAGCAAGGTATACGTGGGCCACTGCCCAAGGCCTCCTCTGGATATGCTTTAGTAGGGTCACCATTTTTTCATCTCATTTGTTTCATTTCAGCCCCTGTTTGGTGGATCTCACTCTCCAACACATATATTCTATATAGCCAGGCATTCCATTCATTGTATAGTTCCTGGGCTAGGTGCTTAAGGAGAGACATTCATCTAAAGGGCACAAGTCCTCTTCCCAAGAGTCCTCCCCTCTTTCCTATCTCCCCCAGGAATCTGAGCTCTTTCCTACTTTCTAGCAGAATCCTAGTGAAAAGTTACATAAATAAGCCCCAGCTTATATTTGTAGTTTGGAGCACCTGTTCAGTAGGTCACTCATTTTCTCAAGAGTTTTGGGAAGGACATATATATAGACTTTCTTGCATTTAAGTCACTTGAAGTAATGCTTTAGCTAGCTTGGTCCAAGGACTGGGATACTGATATCTTTTGGGGAAAGAACTATTGGGTTGTTTGTAAAAGCAATAGGCATTTTTGCATAGAAAAAATATGTCATGACTTTTCTGATAACCTAATAGAATAAAGCCTCTGCTATAGCAGACCCAAGTGAGAGGGTAGCAGTCATGCTAGCTATAGAGATGTCTCCCCAAACTGTACTTAAGAGACCAGCCTCAGTCTGAGATTTCTGCCTTATTGGTTCATTTACCTGCAGTAGCAAGTCCCCAGGGACAAGGATGTCCTCTTATCTCAGAGTACCCCAGGTCACTAGCACATCTATAGGAACCCCCTCCTATTATAGCCCATAAAGAGTTTAGGGATAGCTTTCTCTCAGTCCAGAGGTGTACATTTTTCTCCTTTTATCTGTTTTGGCATACAGATCTTACAATCTCCAGTGCCCGTCTAGTAGGGGACCCAGGTGGGCAGGCTGATGTTTTTCCTCAGGAAGCATAGTGCCTCTGACCCCCCCAAAGTTAGCTGCAATGCCATGGGTTCACTCAAATGCTGGTGCTACTGCATGATTAAGCTAATGAGATATGGGGAGGGCAATAACAAATATAAAGTATAATATAGTAGAGTAATGCTATGCCAAACTGGGGACATTACAGATTTTGAGTCCTAAGCATTTAAGGCTGTCTGAGATAAATTTATCTGTTGATTGTCCTACTGACTGCATGGATCTGTTATCAATTTCCTGATCTTCACCAAAATCCTCCCTTTTCCTCGTCACTACTTGTAGTGAGTTCAAGAAATTTAGGGGGCTAATCAAGGAAAAAGATATGACCCCCAAGGTGGAAGTAGCACACAAGGATTTTTATTTGGATGACACTTTTACAGGTTTGCATGAAGGAGATGCCTCTTACAGTTGAAGACCTTCCAGACATACCACTCAGAGAGAGAAGAAGGCAAGAGAATTTCTAGGGGAAGGTGGGACATGAGAGGGCATCTGTATGTCTAGGTGATGCCATTCACCAACATAATGGGGAATCACTGGATCAGAGAGTGCTGAAGAACAGCAGTGACTTGTGGTCTTTTATAGCTATGGTATTTATTTATTTATGTCCAGCAGATGTTTGATGCAGTTATGTGGAGTATGCAAAACAGGCAGGCTCTTAATGGCTAAAAATCTGCTTATTTGGGCTAAATTTAAAACAACTGAATGTGTAAATTTCAGTTTGGTGTCATCTGGGTTTTTAGTTAATGGATTCCAGCCTGCTGTGAAAAAGTAAATAACATAAAACCACTATATAGAGGCCATTTGGGTTCCTTTATTTGACAATGTCCACATTGGAGAGTGAATTTATGAACTTATTTGAGTATAAGGGTATTGATATAAGCATAGCTTTGTGATGAAGTTCATGTTTATGTTCACATGTATGAATATATGACCATGTGTATGGATATTAGCATGTATATGTATGTGAATTAATAAATACCTTTTGTGTGATTTTTAAAATGTTTGAAAATACTTGAGAGTTTTTGATCATGTGTGTGAGAACAAGTGTATGTATGAGTCAATTTGTAATCATGTGTGTGGATGTTAGTATATTCATGTGTGTGAATGAATTTGTAAATGTGTTTATGTGAGCTTGTTAAATGTGAGTATACTAGTGTGAGTGAACATGTGAGTGTATATGATTATATCTATGTATGTGAGTGAATGTGTGAGTTTTATGATGAGTGTGAACATACTCATTTGTGAGAATATTTACAATAATATATGTAGTTTGTGAGTGTGTTACTGTGTATGGATGAGGAAATGCATGTGCATGTGAGCGTATATGAGTGTGTCTGTGCATGTGAGTGAATATATGAGCAAGTTTGAGTGAATTCGTGCATAAGTATGTTTGTATAAGTGAGTGAATGTGTGAGTGAATGTGAGTAAACACATCTATGTGTCAGTAAATCTGTGAGCATGTTTGTATAAATATAAAAGTGTGTTCATGTGAGTTACCAAATGTGTGAGCTTCTGCATGTATGTGTGCATATTTTTGTGTTAGAGGGAATCTGTGAACATCTTTATGTTCATGAGCATATACACATATCAGCAAATAGTGAGTACATTTGTAAAATATGAGTATACTAATGTGTTAGTCTTACTGGATGTATGAGTATGTGCAAATGATCCATGTGAGAAAGTCTATATATAAAAATATGCTTGTAAGCATGATTATGTGTGAGAGTGAATATATGAGCATGTGAAAATCAAGTGTGCTCATGTATTTGAGTGTGTTGACATGTGTGAGCAGATGTATGCGATCGCATTTGGGTTTATGAGTCAATTACCACTGTTATGTATGTAGTAAATAAATTTGAGTGCATATGTGTGTTTCAGTGAATGCATCTGTGTGTGTGTGTGTTTATTTGTGTGTCTATAAGTTTGATTAAATTTGTGGGGGCTGGCAGGTGGCCTGGTGGCTAAGGGCATTGGACTCCCATATGGCCAACTATGGTTCTAGTCACAGACCTGGAGGCTTGCTTTCTCTCTTCCCCCCGCCTCTGTCCCTCTCTGGTCAAACTAAAATACATAAAGTTAAATAAAATAATTCTTTAAAAATTTTTGTGAACATGTCTCTGCAATTAAGTATATGAGTATGTAAGTGTCTATTTCTTCTGGCCTGTGAATGTGTGAATCAGTTCATGCATGAGAGCCTTCTAATGTGAGTATACAAGAGGACTTCAAAAAATCCAAGAGAAAATGGAATTAAAGTACAAGTCCATTTTTAGTGCAGAATATTTTTAAATCCGTGCGTAGTTTTTTGTAATCTGCAGTTCCCATGATTTTTTGAAGACCTCCTCATGTTTGTGTGTCTGTATGTTTGTTTTTAGTAAAATTATAATAGTGTGCCTGGATTTTAGCATGTTTGTATGTGTAAGTGAATATGTGCATTTAATTTGTGTGAGCTTTTTAATGTGGAATTATATTTTTGTGAGTATATGGAAATGTACATGTGAGTGTAGGTGAATGTATCTGTGTGTGTGTGAGTGAATGAATGAGTTTTTTGATGAGTGTGAGTAAATTTGTGTTCAAATGCTATTTGTGAGCATATCAATGTACATGTGTAAGTGAATGTGAGTGTGTTTGAGTGTGTGAGTGAATTCATGAATATATTCATGTGTGAGTTATTATGTGAGCATTTTTGTGTGAATGAATGTATGAACATGACTATAACCATATATGAATGTCTATACAAATGGGTAACTTTGTGAGCATATTTGTGTATGAGGGAATGAGTTATCATATTTCATAAGTTAATGTGAAAGCATGTGGGTGTGAGTCTGTGTTGTGTGTGAGTAAATTTTTTAGCATGTACATGTGTCAGTGAAAGCATTCACATGAGTGCTTGTACATGGGAGTGTGAGTGAATAGTCACCATATTTGTATGTGTGAGCATGTTAAGGCATGAGCAAATTTGTGAGTACATACAAACTATTATAGGTGAAACTGTGTATGTGTGAATTAATTTGTGGCCACATTTGTATGTGTGATTGAATGTGTGACCATGTAAACATCTTAAGGTTGAGTATGCTCATGCATATGAATGAATATATAAGTGACATTGTGTATATGAGACATATTTGAATTGTGTGGGTGAATGCATAAGCATATTTAAATTTGTGCATGTCTGTGTGTTTGAACAAATATAGGAATGTGTTTCCATGTATGTGAGTGTGCTTATGAATTGGAAAGTCTGTGAACATGTTCATGTGGTTGAGTGTGTATGTACATGAGAGTGAGCTAAGTCTGTCCATCTGTGAGATCATTAATGTTTGTGTGTCTAAGTGAATATATGTGTGCATTCATGTGTCTGAGTCTATTTGTGATTATATGCATAGATGTTAATACATAATGACAACACATTCATCACAGACTGAACATATATAACCATGTTCATTTGTGTAAGCATGTTAATGTGTAAGCATGTTTCTGTGAGTCAATGTTTGAGTGTGTTAATGTAAGTGTACCAGTGAGTTTGTGAGCAGGTTGACTATGTGTAGTATATATGTGAATGTGTTCTTGTTTGTGTACAAGTGATTGTGTGACTATATGTATGTGTGTGTGATCATGTCTATATGTTTGAATGTGTAATTATATCTATGTGAGTGAATGTGCATATAGGTGAGCATATTTGTGTTTGATAAATGTGAAAGTATGTTTATGACTGAATAAATGCATTAGCATGCCCATGTGAGTTTATATGAGTGAGTTTATGTGAATATGAGGATGTCTATGTGAGGGAGTTAATAAATGTGTGAAAATGTTTTTGTGTGAGCACGTTAGTGTGTATGTTCGTGTATGTGAGAAAATGTGTGTGCATGTTTGTGTGTGAGTAAATGTGTATTTGAAGGGAGTATGATATGAGCATATCTGTATGTTCATGTGCAAGTATGAATTTATGTATTGATGTATGTAAATTTGTTCATGTGTGACTGTGAATGAATGGGATCTTGTCTGTGAATGAATTTGTGAATACATTGGTTATGATTGTGAGTGTTGGTGTGTGTTAATGCTTTAATTGTGAACTCGTCCATACATGAATGGTTGTGTGAGTATATGCGAGTATTTTCTTGTTTTTGAATAAAAGTGGAAGCATTTTCATGTGTGAGTGTGAGTGAATATTTGGTGTATGAGTCTGTGTTTGTGCATGTGTAAGCATATACATGGGTGAATAAGTACACAGGAATGTCTCTCTGTGAGTGTATGTGTGAATGTGAGTGACAGTGGAAGTGTGTGCCTGACCATATTCATGTGTATTGGTATGTTAATGTTTGAGAATGTTCAAGTGTGAGTCAATGTATGGGCATGTTCATTTGCATGAACATGAGCATGTATAAATGAAACTGTAGGCAAAACTCATGTTTTGCACATATAATGTATATGAGTGAATATGGGATCATATTCATTCCTGTCTGAGTAAATGTTTGAGTTTATATGTGTATTTGAGCTTATTCATGTGTGTTGATACATGATACCATTCATATGTGTGTGTGAGATCATGTGCAATTTTATGTGATGTAGCTGTATGTATGTCTTTGAATATGTATATATTGGTGAGTTAATTGTCTTAGTGTTTTCATGAGTTTCTGAGCATGTCTCAGTGTGAATGAATGTCAGTTGTGCATTTATAAAACCATTTTCCTTTTTGTGTTTTTGTTGTTGCTGACTTTGTTTTGTTTTATTTAAATGTCTTTTATACATTCAATCATGTTACTAAGCTTGCAAAGTGAATATTCCAACATGTATACATTTCTCATCAGTCCAGTTGACAATACTATAAAGTTATCTTCAACAGATAATAACCCATTTCTTTGTCCCATAAATGCTTTGCCTCTCTATTTTTCTCCTTAATGTCCTTCTTCAGACTCTACTCCTTCACCCACCCTCTTCCCACATGGTATCTGGTATTCACAACCATTTACTATGCTTCTGTATCCTTTGGTCATCCAGTTTTGGTCATAGAGTGCAGACACTTAGTATAAATTAACTGGAGACACACTCTGTCTCTCCTTCATAGCCTGGCTTGCTTCACTCAGCAGTAAATCTTTCATATTCATCCACTTTCTGTCAAAAGCCAGGGTCTTGTGGTTTTTTATGGCTAAGTAGTGTTCTATAGAGTATATTTGCCACACTTTTTCAATCCATTCATCTGTTTGTGGATATTTGGGTTGGTTCCATGCCTTAGCAATTGTGAATAGTGCCACAATAAACATTGATGAGCAAGCACTTTTCCAATTAAGAATTGTTCTATCCTTTGGGTAGATACCAAGGAGTAAGATTGCTGGATCATATGGTAGTTCTATTTGTAGATTTTTGAGGAATCTCCAAATT
>NW_006208290.1:221768-243711 GCF_000334495.1 Tupaia belangeri chinensis
TTTTTGCTATAGGGTGTGTGCGCTCACCAGAAAAACAGAGACAGAGAGATAGAAAGTGAGAAATCACCCCCAAGGGGGGATGGCCACACCGCAATCTCTTCTCTTCCTTTCTCCTCTTGGGATTTTGGGCACACATGCACAGGCACCCGGCGTGAGTTTTAGCCACCAGATCGGGGACTCAGACTGATGTTGAATACATGGGAGTCCAGCGACATAGCCATTACGCTAACTGCTGGTCCCACTCTCATTGAAGTTTTGATCTGCATTACCCTTGCAATGAAGGACGTTGATCATATGCCTTTTGGCTATTCATATGTTATTGTTTTTCAACTCATTCTCCCATGTTTTTTTGGGACAGCTCCTTGAGTTCCTTGTGTATTCTGGTTATCAGTCCCTTATCTGACGCATAGTTTACAAAAATATTTTCCCGCTCTGAGGACTGTCATTTCACACTAATTACAGTACCTTGTTGCCATACAGAAAATTCTTAATCTAATGTAATCCCACTTGTCTATTTTTGGGATTATTGACTGTGCTTAGGGGGGTCTTATTTAAGAAGTCTTTGCCTGCCCCAATGTCTCCCCGAGCTTCCCCAGTGTTTTCCAGCAGCAGTTTTATAGTTTGAGGTCTTAGGTTTAGATCTTTGATCCACTTTGAGTTGATTTTTGTCAATAGTGAGACGTAGGGGTCTGATTCTTCTTTCTGCAGTTGGCTATCCAATTTTTCCAGCACCATTTGCTAAAGAGATTTTCCTTTTCTCACTGAATTGACTAGCACCCTTTATCAAAAAACCAGTTTACTGTATGGGAATTTACTTCCAGGGATTCTATTCTGTTCCATTGGTCCACCTGTCTGTTTTTGTGCCAGTACTATGCTCTTTTGATTTACCACAGCTTTGTAGTATATTTTTGGGTTAGGGAGTGAGATGCCACCCACTCCACTCTTCTTGTGCAGGATTGCTTTGGCAATATGAGGTCTTTAATGATTCCACACAAATTTTATGATTGTCTATTCTAGATCTGTGAAGAATGTCTCTGATACATTGATAGAGATTGCATTAAATATGTAGATTAAGTTGTATAAAATTGCCATTTTTATTATATTAATTCTTCCAATCCAGGAACATAGGATGTCTTTCCACTTTTTTGCGTCATTTTCAATTTCTTTTTTTAGCTTCTCATAGATTTCCTTGTGGAGGTATTTAACATCTTTGGTTAGATTTATTCTTAGGTATTTTATACATTTTGTGACTATGATAAATGAAATTACTTTTTTCATTTCTATCTAAGTCTGCCTGCTGTTTGTATATAGAAATGCTATAGATTTCTGTATGTTGATTTTGTATCCTGCAACTTTACTATATTCATTTATTAATTCCAGGAATTTTTTCATGGATACCATGGGGTCTTCTATGTATAAGTCATGTCATCTGCAAATAGAGTTTCACCTCTTCTTTTCCTATTTGAATGCCTTTTATTTTATTCTTTTTTCTGATTGTGTTGGCAAGGACTTCCAGTACTATATTGAAAAGGAGTGGAGAAAGTGGGCATCCTTGTCTTGTACTAGTTTTTAAAGGAAAAGCTTTCAGCTTTTCTTCATTCAGTATGATGTTCGCTATGGATTTTTCATAGATAGCTTTTATTGTGTTGAAAAATGACCCTTCTATGCCAATTTTGCTGAGAGTCTTGATCATGAAGGGATGTCGTATCTTCTCAAATGCTTTTTCTGCATCAATTGATATGATCATATGGTTTTTATCTTTCTTACTTTTAACATGGTGTATTACATTTATGGTTTTGTGTATGTGGAAACAACCTTACATTCCTGGAATAAAGTCCACCTGCTCTTGATGTGTAATCTTTTTTATAAGTTGTTTGATAAGATTTGCTAGTATCTTGTTAAGAATCTTTGCATCTATATTCATCAGAGATACTGGTCTATAGTTTCTTTCCTTGTCTTGTCTTCATCTGTTTTAAAAATAAGGGTGACAGAGGCCTCATAAAATGAATTAGTAAGAGATTCACCCTTTTGGATCTTTAAAAATAACTTGAGCAGAATGGGTGTTAACTCTTTTTTAAAAGTTTTGTGGAATTCAACGTTGACGACTTCAAAGGTGAAGCCATGAGGAGCAGGGCTTTTCTTTGTTGGGAGGTTATTTATTACTGATTCAATCTCCTGGCTTGTTATGGTCTCTTCAAACTTTCTACATCCTCCTGGCTCAATCTTGATAGATTATGTGTCCAGGAATTTGTCCAGCTCATCCACGTTTTCTTCTTTATTGGCATATAGTTGTTCATAGCATCCTCTAATGATGTTTTGTAGTTCTACTATGTCTGTTGTTATATTGCCTGCTTCATTGCACATTTGATTTACCTGGTTCCTTTCCTCCTCTTAATAACTCTTGATAGTGGCTTATCAATTTTGTTTATCTTTTCAAAAGAACCAGCTTTTACTTTCATTTCTTTTCTGTATAGTTCATTTATTTTCTATTTCTGGTCACATCTTTATTTCCTTTCTCCTGGAGTTTTTTGGATTTATTTGTTTGCTGTTGCTTTTCCAATTATCTGAGGCATGATGTTAGGTGACCCATTTGCCTTCTTTCCATCTTCTTCTTATGTGCACTAATTGCTATGAACTTCCCTCTTATGACTTCTTTTGCGGTGTCCCAAAGATTATGGAAACTTGTGTCCTCGTTGTCATTGGCTTCCATGAATCTTTTGATTTCAGTCTTTATTTCTTCAGTAGTTGTGAAGTTGTTCAGGAGTAGGCTATTTAGTGTTCATATATTTGTGTATTTTTGAGGATTTCTCTTGAAATTAAAATCACGTCTAATTCTATCATGGTCGGAGAAGATGCTGGATATAGTTTCTATGCCTTTGAATCTGTAGAAGCTTGCCTTGTGCCCTGTCTTGGGGTCAATCTTGGAAAAGGTTCCATGTGGGGGTGAGAAAAAGTGTACCTCATGGTTTTTGGGTGGAAAGTTATACAGATGTCTGTTAATTCCATTTGATTTATGGTATCATTTAGATCCTTTATCACTTTACTTATTTTTTGTCTAAATGATCTGTCCAGAGGAAATAGTGGGTGTTGAGGTCACCAACAATTAGTGTGTTGCAGTGTACCTCTCCTTTTAGATCTAACATTCTTTCCTTCATGTATTTGGGTGCTCCTATGTTTGGTGCATAGATATTTATAAGCATTATATCTTCTTGATCGATTGCCCCTTCTACTACAATATAGTGCCTTTCTTTGTCTCTTTGAACAGTTTTTTGTTTTAAAGCCTATTTCTTCAGAAATTAGTATCATGACTCCAGCTCTATTTTGGTTCCTATTTCCATAGAATACCTTTTTCCAGCTCTTCACTTTTAGTGTATATATGTCTTTACCCATGAGATGCATTTCTTGCAGGCAACTGACAGAGGGTTTCTTTTTTCTTTTTTTTAATCCATTCTGCCAGGCTGTGTTTCTTGATTAGAGAATTTAATCCATTTACATTCAATGTTATTATCGATATTTTTGGACTTGTCCCTACATTTATGTTGGCCATTGACTTGTTTGTCTTTTATTTCTTTAGTTCTGGCTGTTAATTCTTTAGTTTTCCTGGAACAGTACTCTCTTCAGAGTTTCTTTTTTTTTTTTTTTTTTTTTTTGAGAGATTTTTGCTATAGGGTGCGTGCGCTTGCCAGACAGACAGAGAGAGACATTAGAGACAGAAAGCGAGAAATCACCCCCCAGGGGGGATGGTCACGCCACAATCCCTTCTCCTCCATTCTCCTCTCGGGATCTTGGGCATGCACGCACACGCGCCCGGCGTGAGTTTTAAGCCACCAGGTCCGGGACGCGAACCGCGGTCGACTACGTGGGAGTCCAGCGACATAGCCATTATGCTAACTGCTGGTTCCCTCTTCAGAGTTTCTTGAAGAGATGGTCTAGTGTTGGCAAATTCTTTCAGTTTTTCTTGTTCTGAGACAATTTTAATCTTTTTCTTCCCATATGAAGGATAATTTTGTAGTATATAATAATCTTGGTTGAAATTGTTTCTCTCTTAACACTTTCAGTATGTGTTTCCATTCTTTCCTTGCTTGCATTGTTTGCATTGAAAGGTCCTATATTAGCCTGATGGAATGACCTTTGTAAGTCACTTGTCATTTCTCTCTTGCCAGTTTTAGTATCTTGTCTTTATCTGTGGTCTTGGTCAGTCTGACTAAGATGTGCCTTGGGGAAGACCTTCCTGGGTTGATCTATTTGGAGTCCTTTGTATTTCTTGGGTCTAGATGTTTGAATGCTTCTCTAGACTTGGGAAGTTTTCTTCTGGAGTTCATGGAATAAATTTTCAATGTCTTTATTATTTCTTCACCTCCTGGGTTACCAATTATTTGGATATTTGGATGTTTAATGGAATCTAGTATTTCTCATATGTTATCCTCATGTTTTCTTTTTTCATTTTCTCTATTTTTTTTTCTTGGTGGTTTTCTCTAGGTCAGAGGTTTTATCTTCTACGTCAGAGATTTGATCTTCAGCATGGTCTAATCAACTCTTAATACTTTCAAGAGAGTTTTTGATTTTCTATATTATAGGTTTTATCTCTAATAGTTCTATATGATTCTTTTTTATAGTGTCTATTTCTTCTTTCATATCATGGAAGGACCTCCTAATCTCCTATAGTTCATTGTCTCTTTCTGTTACAGCTCATAGAGTTTTGTCACTATGAATGTTCTAAATTCTTTCTCTGACATTTTGGTTACTTCCTCTGTTTTTGTTGTTGTTGTTGTTGTTGTTGTTTTGTTTTGTAGAGATGGAGGGGAGTTATTATGTTCTTTTGAAGGAGACATATTTCCTGGTTTATTCAGACCTGAAGCTCTTCTACTTCTAGCTATTGGGAGATGTATTCACTTTTGGATATCTTTTAGGAGAATGTTTCTTCGACTGGAAACAAGTTTTCTTCTCTTTTGCTGTGGGCTGATGTGTGTTGAAATCTCTTTTCTTCTGTGTTTAGCAATGTGGTCCCCATAGGAGGAGCCTTCTATTCAGTTGCCTGAGAAGCAGGATCTCCTTTTTCACAAGTGGTTCAGTAAAAGGGAGGATCCCAGAGAGTCTCACAATAATAGGGTATTTGAGAACTGCGACTGGAAACAAGTTTTCTTCTCTTTTGCTGTGGGCTGATGTGTGTTGAAATCTCTTTTCTTCTGTGTTTAGCAATGTGGTCCCCATAGGAGGAGCCTTCTATTCAGTTGCCTGAGAAGCAGGATCTCCTTTTTCACAAGTGGTTCAGTAAAAGGGAGGATCCCAGAGAGTCTCACAATAATAGGGTATTTGAGAACTGTGATTCTAGTCCCTCTGGGAGGGTGGAGGGTGGGGAGGAGATGACAATATAAGAGGTAAGAAAAGAGAACGAAGGAGAATAAAGAAAAAATTCTCACACTGTGCACTAGCACGGTGCCCAGGGGCCTGGGGATGGAACTGGAGCTCTTCTGTAGAGCCGAGAACTGTCCTGTTGGGTAAGGGGGAGTGGAAAATAAACAAAAGAAAGAAGAAGAGAAAAAAATGCTGCCTACCCTCCTGAGAGGAGTGTCTCTGGGGTTGGGGGAGCTGGAGTTGGGGTTGTGGCCAGAGACTTAGGGTCCCTTGTTGACCAGGAGTGTGGAGATGGAACTGTGGCTCTGCTAGAGAGTTGAGGCCTGTCCTTCCTGAGAGGGGTGTCTCTGGGGTTGCGGGAGCTAGAGCTGGGGCTGTGGCCAAAGACTGGCCGTGCCTCAGGATACATTGCTGGCCATGAGTCTGGAGATGAAACTCTCATTTTCCTTTTTAAAAGTTAATTCATGACGCTTTTCATATGAGCATCTTAAAATGAGAATATATTTATTATGTGAATATATGAGCATGTACATGTGAGCATGTGAATATATGTATCTTGACATATGTTTGCATTAATATTTTAATGTGTCCATCTGTGACCGAATATATGTATTCATGTGCAAGTATGTTAGTATATGTACATGTTCATGAATATAAGTGAAACTGTAAACTGTATTCATGTGTAAGTTAATACAAGTGGTACTCAGAAAGTTTATAAAAAAATTCATATTATGAACGAATTATGTATGGAGATTTCAAATATTTTTTGCATCAAAATAAACTCATACTTTAATTCGATTTTCCAAGAAACATTTTAAAGTACACTCATTTATGAACACTCTTGTGTATTATTGTCTTAATAAAATATGTTTGACTATATAAGCATGCATCTGAGGGTGTTTCTTTCTGCTGAGGTTTTCCTTTAGACCTTTGTGCTATCGCTATCACTGTCATGACTCAAATATGACCCTGGATTTTAAAATGAGACATTATGAAAAACAAATTTTATTTTTCCTCTCAATTCAAAGCTGCTTATAACATGCTCTATAGCAAGGTCATTATTCTCTGCGTATTATTACATCACACTCTTGCTATGGAAATACGCATGACGCTCATGATTCAGTCTGCTGGCTTCACTGCAGGCTGACTGCCCAGAAGCTGAGCTGCAAAGAGAGAAATGTGTTATTTCAATCCCAGTGCTTCAGAAAGAAAAGTGCTATTGGGAATAAGTAACCAAATGACAACTGACCGGCATTCATTGTTATTGTGAACAAGCCTAGAAAAGTGCTATGTAGTCACAGGTGTTTCTATGTAGAATCACAGTCCTTGATTACAACCTTTCAGGCCCTCCATGTGGCTTTAGAAGATGGAAGCTGTGTTAGGCAGTTAACAAACCCCAGAAGGGCCAGGCAGCCAGTCCAGGGTCAACTTCTTGCCCTAGACCATTCAGGGCCACTCAAGCAACTCTGTATTTTATGGTGGAATTCTGAGAACCCTAAAGGCCAGCACAAGATCCTTCTGAGTATTCTCATCTGAAGAAGTAAACGGGCATTGATTGGAATGCAATCCACATTGCCTGCACTAAGCCATGTGCCTTGGCACAAGGATGTGGCCCAGAAGAAAGAAAAATTCCCCTTTATCTGCCTGGACAGGGGGAGGGTCCCTTATGTGCTAGCATTGATCAAGATGAAAATTTATTTAAAGTATTTTCACATCTCAGAAAGGATATTCAAAGGAGAAGCCTCAAGGTAAGATGCCTGAATACCATCATTGAAGTTATGGTCTCAGTCCTGTATTACTCAGGAAGGCAAGAAAAGTGGTGGAGGTAATCACTTCCTTCCCTAGAATGCATCACAGCACCAGTGCTCAAACAACAAACAGATGAGACAACAGGTGAATGAATTAGTCTACAATATAGAGATGCCTGTTTCATGTCAGATGCTGGGCAAGGTAAAGCCTTTAGGGAGCTGCTTTTCTCAACACTGTGGCAACCCTGTTCTCTTGCCCAAGGGAAATAGCTTGGTTAGCTCCCTCTGGTACCCTCCCCCCTTCCTTTTCTTATCATCCCCTTCTCAAAAAACTAACAAAGATCTTATTTGAACCTAATCAGGTTACAGTCTCTAAGTGTTCTGCTGGTGAACTTGGGTGGGGAAGAACAGGTTAAGCCTTGAAATTCTATCCTATCTCAAAGGGAAATTTGAGTCTAACTCTAGTCAGAGTTCTCATAGGGGTTTTGGGGAGCCAATAAACCTTAAAGCCTTTGGCCCAGTTTCCCTAAGGCCCTGCTTTAAGAGGGAAATTGAATGGGGCTTGACTCTTTAATGGAGTAGGTGTCACTCCCTGGATCTTGCATGCTGTTGTTGACTCCACAAAACTGGGAATGGGCTTGATTCAACTTGTCTGTGGAGCAGGCATCTGTTCAAATGAATTTTAAGTACCGTTGATATATACTGCTACCACTAACCTGGGCGGTATTGTCCTTCCTCTCTTCACTGTTCTTTTTGTTGTTGTTGTTAATTGCCAGAGGGTACGAGAGAGAAAGAGAGAGAGAGGGAGAGAGGGAGAGAGAGAGAGAGAGAATCCCTCAGTGCAATTTGGTCACATTGAAATTCTTTCACCTCCATTTTTCTATTCTGTCAAGATTTTGGGCAAGCATGCACATCCACCTGGTATGTTTTCAAGCTGCCAGGGCTGGGATTTGAGAAGCAGTCAGCCACGTGGAATTCAATTCTCAGTGCACAGCACTTAACCACTGTGCTATAAGACCAGCCCTATGCTCACCATACTTTATGTTTGTCCCTCTTCCTCTCTAACCTGGCCTTTCTATTTATCCAGTGTCATTTCTCATTCTCCTGCTGTATCTTTCCTCCTTTAATTAAATGCAATTCAGTATATAATCGAATCTATTCACTCCTTGATTCTTAGAGTCTCTCTCTTTCAGTATCAGGTTATAAATCTCTACTCAGGTCTCTTTCACCCAGCTTAACAACCCTGGCAATATTGGAACCAGCAGATGATGTAATGGCTATGTCACTGGACTTCCATGTAGTTGACTGCAGTTCGAGTCCCAGTACCAGTGGCTTAAACTCACGCTGAGTGCATGTGCATGCGTGCCCAAGATCCTGAGAGGAGAATGGAGGAGACAGGATTGCAGCATGGCTATCCCCTCGAGGGGTGATTTCTTGCTTTCTGTCTCCCTGTCTCTCTCTGTCTTTCTGGCGAATGCACATGCCCTATAGCAAAAATCTTCTCCAAAAGATCAAAACAAAACAAAACCAAACAAACAAACAAAAAACCCTGGCAATATTAACCTTGACACCTTGTGTCCACAGTGTTTACTCCTCTGTTCCTGCTTCCCTGGACTGGGCTTCTTCTTGAGAGCATGCTGCAGTTGCTGACCAAATTGAGAGAGTAGCTCCAAGGACAAACATTGCACTCTGGTGTTGGTGTTCTGCTTTGTTCTCTACTCCCTCCACCCCTGTCACACACTTCATTTAGAATACAGCTGTTCCATCTGCTGGCTTCCCCTCCACCCACCCACCCCCACCCACAAAAGCCCCATACTTAGAGCCTATATAGCTCTGTCATGTCTAAAGTAAGTCCTGAATTATCCTTATCCTCCCATTTTCATCTGGGCCAAATCAATCTAGGGGCCAACGTTACTCATCTGCTTTAGGTCTGAATGCAAAATAAATAAATAAATCATCCCAACCTCTGTGACAAAGAATGCAACATAGCAGGGAACCAGCAGTTAGCGTAATGGCTATGTCACCGGACTCCCACGTAGTCAACCGCGGTTCACATCTTGGATCCGGTGGCTCGTGTGCGTGCGTGCCCAAGATCCCGAGAGGAGAATGGAGGAGAAGGGATTGCGGCGTGACCATCCCCCCTGGGGCGTGATTTCTCGCTTTCTGTCTCTATGTCTCTCTCTGTCTGTCTGGTGAATGCACACGCCCTATAGCAAAAACCTCTCCAAAAAAAAAAAAAAAGAATGCAACAGAACTGACTTAGATCTGGAAGGCACATGCCAACTGTGGTTCAAATCCCCAACCCAGTGGACCTGAAAATAAACTAGATACATGTGCACATGTCCAGGATCCAGACAATTCGGAGGATTGGACAAAGGGGATAATAGATGATCAGGCCCTGTAGAGGAGGCTTCTCTCTATTTCTCTCTTTCTCACACGCATGCAAACTCTATCATGAGCAAGAACAACAAAATAATTAATGCAACACATTCCCCTTCTACTGAGGCATCAAGTTTAAACAAATCAGAATCTGTTTGAAAACTGGTACTGAGGTCGCTTAGAGGAAACAGAGGACTATCCACACCTGACAATCCCCAAAGGTTGGCCAATCACCCTGCTCCCTGTTCCTGGTCGTATATGCCTGTTGTGATGTAAATCTGGCCATAAAACAGTGGGTTGGTGTTTTTAAATCATTATTGTTTCTAACCTTTGCTGAGAAACATGACAACAAGGAAAGGAGGAAATGAGGTAAGTACATTTCTGACATCCATCAGTGTTTGGTCTGATTAATCCAAATGGCAGTGTTATGCCAGAAAGGAGCTGGCTGTGCCCTGATACCTGAATTCCCGTATACTCAGATCATTCTCTCTTAGAGACTTGGCCTTTCCCCTAAGTAACCCACCTAGAAGAGGCACTGCTGTCCTTGTTGGATAAGGTTATTGAAAGAGACTGCCTTGCATCCTACTAACCCAATCCCAAGTTTCCAGGTGCACACACACCTTAGAACCTGTAGGCTACAGGCTGCATCTTACGCCTTCACATGCTGGGGAGGAAAGGATGCACAAAATGAAAGTGACAGTCAAGGGATTCATCTCCAAATTCCAGGCCAAGGGTGATGGCTTTGGTTTTAAAGGTACAATAATTCAGGAGCAAGGTGATCAAGGGCTTACCTGGGCAGGGGGATCATGACCAATGGAGAGGCAAGTAAAGTTGGCACATTTTCCAGGGGCAGAATGAGGGGGTGGGGGCAGGTATCCTGGGAGATAGAGGGGAGAAAGCCAGCAGTGAGAGCTTTCAGAAGAGATACAGCCAATAAAACTTAGCGAGAGTAGAAGGTTTAGGGACAGAAAAGAAAGAATCTGGGGCCTGGGTAGGTGAAGTACACTGGACAGAGGTTCAGAAAGTAAACTACACAGAGAAGATCATGCACTCAGTTTTGAACAAATCAAGTAAGATGAGCTCTCAGGGTGCAAAGAATGTGTGTTCAAGTGCCCTCCCCATAGAGCATGGCAAGTGGTGCAGAGAATTCTGTTCCTTGTAGCCTGCACACCCGTTTCTGTGATAAGGCTTCTCTGATCACACCAGGGAGTGTGTTTTGTGTTTGAATTCATAATAAGTGAGTATAGAGAGCAGAAGGCTTGTTGCCCATGAAAGTAGCAAAGTAGGAGAAATTTTAAGGGTATAGTAAAAGCCTGGGCACCTAAAAGTGGGATATAGAGAGGCAGAGATATGGAGCCTGGGAAATGCCACTGGTCAACTTATTGGGCGAGCTGGTTGTTGAGAAAAATAACCGATTCTGCAGAAATAATCATTAATGTGATTTATTGCTAAACACGAGATTGAGTGACCAACCTGGAGAAAGACAGTAGTGTTTCTCCATTCATGGAGATACAGTAGTTTCTCTTACATAGTTCTGAGAGCAGGAGCATTGTCAGTCAGCATAAGAAGTTTTTTTTACATTGGCCTAGCCCAAAAAGGTGGGACATCTAGAAGGGGAGGCTTGTAGGTTATAGGGAAGTCTAAAATTCTTAGATTAGTAATTAGTTAAAGAAAAAGCACAAGTCTCTGTTCCTGAAAGAAATCAGCAAAAGAATGTTTACTCCAAGAAATCAGAAGGCTTACTATGCATCATAAAACACTTTGCCTGGGAAAGGATTTAGCATCCCACTATCAGTGGACCAAATCTGTCTGTTAATGTTTCTGTTAATGTATATAAAGCCCTGCTAATGGTTGTAGACTTGACTCTTCCAGGACCCCTGGAAACAACTTTGGAATAGGAAAAGTAGTTAGAGCTCTGTTCTCAAAGTTTAGTGTGTCTCAGCTCTATCCCACCCAAAACAAATGTCTCAAGTGTCTATAAGTAAATTTAGTCTCTGATGGTCATCATGTTACATCAGCATCCTGTCTAGGACCTCCAGAGTCACAGCCTCTTGCAATTTTTGCTGAAACAGAGAACTCACTGGTCATCAGTTGCTATGCTTTGGATGCCCCCCATTCAAGTATTGACACTAGATTGCATTGTAAATGTGTTAAGTGAAAACTTGATCTAATTATGGTGCCAAAAGGCGGGGTTTTTGAAAGGAGATTAGTGATTGGGTGTTTCAGGCAGGGTCCAAATGACCAAGTCCTGGAAGGTTTATAAGGAGAGGAAATGAGAGGACCAGCAGTTAGTGTAATAGCTATGTCACTGGACATTCCCACGTAGTCGACCACGCTTCGCGTCCCGGACCTGGTGGCTTAAAACTCACGCCAGGCGCATGTGCGTGTGTGCCCAAGATCCCAAGAGGAGAATGAAGGAGAAAGGATTGCAGAGTGGCCATCCCCCCTGGGGAGTGATTTCTTGCTTTCTGTCTCTCTGTCTCTCTCTTGTCTGTCTGGCGAGCGCACGGGGCCCTATAGCAAAAACCTCTCCAAAAAAAAAAAGAGAGAGAGGAAATGAGACAGGCAGAAGTCACAAGGATACAGACCAGAACAGGCAGAAACTTATGGACAGCTGCTCTGCTCTAGATTTTTGCCCTTTAGGGGTCATCAGATGGTGTGGTGGTTAGGGGTGCTGGACTTCCACATGGTGGACAGCAGTCCCGGACCTGGACCTGGCAGTTCGCTTTCTTGTCTTCTTTCTTTCTTTCTTTCTTTCTTTCTTTCTTTCTTTCTTTCTTTCTTTCTTTCTTTCTTTCTCTCTCTCTCTCTCTCTCTCTCTCTCTCTCTGTCTCTCTCTCTCTGTCTCTCTTGTGCGCGCATGCCAAATTAAGACATTATAATAATAAATAAAATTAAACAAATAATTGTTTAAAAGGAAAAAAAATCCTGCAGTCTCCTATGTTGTGGTATAAAGAGATGTGGCCCCTGGACCTCCAAACTGAGAGCTGAATAAACTTCTATTTTTTTATAATCAACCATTCTTAGGTATTTCTGCTCACAATCAATAATAGACTAATAATACATGTCACAAGGACTAGTAAATGCCACATTACCTCTCAGAGAACAAACAGCAGAGAACATCCCAGCCACCAACTTTCCTAAAGCATCCTTTCTACTGCACACATGCAGATGCGTCCAGTCATATGTGTATATACATTCTTCCTATTCCTTCTCCCATCCCATAATGTCAGAAGCACAGTGGTGAAGCAGATTCCTCCTTCCTTTTCCAGCTTTTATCTAGAGGATGGAACACAAAGAGTCAGTGATCCATGGGTAAAGGTGAGGGGTGCATTCTGAGAAGTGGAGGGGAAGGAAGCATGCAGGTAAGAGCTCTTAAACAATACATTATGTTTACCCCCTCAAAAGTCGCACATGCAATCAGCATGTACACAGCTCTCCAAGTTATTGGGGGAGGGGGCCCTCCTTCTAGGGACACAATTGACCCAGGTAAAGTAATCCTATACCCTGAGTGGCCTCCTGAGCTGAGCCAACTAGTCTATGTTCTCCAATTCAAAGTCACATTTTCCCAACCTGGCCTGGAAATGGTCATTTTGTTATCATATCCTTGTCAACTCTGCTTTTATAGGCCTCTGTTTTCAGAGCTGGGCATTAGACATATGACACAGAGATTTATGGCCCTCATTCAGAAAAGCCCTTTGGATTCTTGAGGCTCAGGGCTATCTTCACAAAGACATCCATACTGGGAGCTGGCATTTCTCTCACTATTCATGTGTTTCCAGTCTGGAAGCATCTTGAGTGAGTCCATGTAAGTACCCAGCTGAAGCTCTGAAAAAAAGCTTGCCTTTTTAGAGGTCTCTGGTGTGCTCACACAAGATACCTGAGATCACCAGCAGACCTTTTCTCCCAAAAGTTGCTTGTGAATGAGAACAGGCCCTGGGTATCACTGGGACTCTTAAGATCTTTCACACATTTACCAAAGAACTTCCGGTCCTGCAAATGTCAGTGTGTCTGTGTGTTCACTAGAAGTCTCAAATGATGGGGCCATTTGTGTGCACGTATGTGTGTGTGTTTACTAACAGTCTCAAGTGGAACTGAAGAAATGGCAGGGCAATCCGTTGTAACCTTGTCTAAAAACCTTCCCTCCTACCACTCCATCAAAACACTCTCATTTTTGGTTTGCCATACAAAAACTTACTCTTGATTATATTTTTTAAAAAATAATTATTTAATGTAATTTAATTTAATTCATTGTCATTATTTTATTTTTACTTTTTCCAAGTTGACCAGACAGCAGTAAAGAGAGTAAGGAAATAAGCTGCCAAGTCCCAGGACTCGAACCATGATTAGCCATGAGGGAGTCCAGCCACCTTAACCATCATGCCACCTGCTGGCCCCTCTTGATTATTTTTAATTATATATTTTCATTTTACAATATTCCAAAGTGTGTGCATGAATTATTCCTGAATTAAAATAATGCATTCTTACCTCTTTTGAATCACATCTTATCCTCGTGCCAGCACTCAGGATCTGTGGCCACTGCAAACACATAGTTCTGTGTGATATACATGTAAATGGTTGACTAATCAACATCTTCAGATATTAGCAGACCCAAAAAAACTTGAAATCAAACATAGAAAAACAAAAAGTCTCTGCATTTTCAAATGTTTCATGAGAGTATGCCCATCTTAGGCTACAAGATTACACAGCTATAGATCACCCTGTCTGATCTCTAGTAAAGCTGATCCAATAATTTCTATCTGCAGTATCAAAAAAGATGTGAATGCCAGATGTGGTGTGTGTGGAGGAGTGGGGCCTGGGGAAAAACATTTGGAGGAAAGATACGAAGACAGCATTGTTGAGACAGGGAGGGAGTGTTGTTATATTTTGATCAACTCGGCCGGGGAGAAATGTTCACATATTGGAATGATCACCTTGTAAGATAAATAATGTGATTGAATGTATTAAAAAATGTAAATAAAAAAAAGAAGTAACTAACAACAACAACCAAAAAAAAGGGAAATACACAACACACCACACAGTGCCACATGGGGCTGCACTCAAGAGCACAGTGAATAACCAGTGTGAGAGGCAAGCTTTGTGGTATCAAGAGGATGGGATGCCCCTGGGTCCCCAGGGGAGTACGTGACTAGCTTATTTGAATAATTCCACAGGCTAGCAGGAAATGGAAACTCTCCAGTTAAGGAAGAATTGCGCCTGGTTCATTTAACAATGGGGGTAGTTAGGCCAGAGGACATAATATTAATTTACACCTTACACAATAATTGACCTCTTGGTGATGACTGAGACTTCTAGGGAGTAGAAGTACCTCCCCAGGAAGTGAAGTAGGTAGGAAAGGGGAGGGCCATACAGTGAGGACATCATCATAAAAAACATGAACTTCAGAGACGTCCCCATTTGTGACCAATAAAGGGAACTGAGGGACTTGTATGGCATTAATGTGAAGAATACATGTCCTAGAAGGTATGAATGCAGACTAATCAGTGCCTGTGGTAACAGTGACACCTAGAGGGGTGTCAATTTATAACTTAAATAGTAGTTCTTAGAGGAGCCTGTCAATGAAAACAGTTGCCTGGGACCTATAAGGGAGGCAGAATTTCCATTTACTTGCCTTCTTTAAGAGCCTACTGTTGTGTATTTTGAGAAGTAAAAGGACTGCCTTGGTCATAACAGTAATGTCTGGAACACTCAAGAGGATAAGGAGTACCTCGTTGAAGGCTTGTACTGTGGCCTTCGTACTGTCCATCTTCATTATTTGCAGATTCTATATATGATAATTCACCTACTTACTAAAACTTATTTGTTACCCCCAAATCAATACTTACTTTGCTTTTTCAGTCATTCATGAACATGTAGAACAGTGAAAAATTTGAGTTGTTCCAGTTGAAGTTGGACTATGCAATGTTCTGTCTTCTTGTTTCAGCTCTCATAGTGTGAACAAGCCCTTCTTGCAGTGTTTTTAGTACTATGTTGTTCAAATGTCTATGCTTTTTGTTAATGATTCACTGTTTATAATGCCCCCAAGCATAGCGCTGAAGTGGTCTCTAGTGTTCCTAAGCATGAGAAGGCTATGATGACTCATAGAGAAAATACATGTTTCAGGATGAGTTACCTTGCTGTTGTCCATAAGCCAATATAAATGAACTAATAATACATCAAATATCAAGATAAATGAATTGACAATACACATTTCATAATTTGTATTTAAACATAAACATAAAACAATTTAAATATAAAGCAAGGTTATTTATTAATTAGTTGATAAAAATGTTGTGACCAGAGGCTCACGGGAAGCTAATCCTGTATTAAATCTAGAAATAATGGTTTAGTACTGTGCTCACAATGACTTTATAGAACATAGCTACCACAAATAATGAAAATCAACTGTATATGTAAAGACATCTGTTGTCATGTGTATTAGTCTGCTGGGACTGCCATAATAGTGGGTGACTTAAACAACAGAGACTTACTTTCTCTCAATTCTGGAGACTGAAATTCCAAGATAAATGTGCCAACTATGTTAATTAATTGGTAAGACTTCTCTACTTGGCTTGCAGATGGTCATCTTCTTACTATGTCCTCACATGACCTTTTTTTCTGTGCACATATGCAAAAAAAAAAGTCTGAGGTGTCTCTTCCTCTTCTTTATTTTATTTTATTTTATTTATTTTTGTTTTTTTGCCATAGGGAGTATGCACTTCCTAAGAGAGAAATAGAGAAGGAAAGTGAGAAATCACTTTCCAGGGAAAATGGGCAAACAACAATCTCTTCTCTTCCATTCTCCTCTTGGGATTTTAAACCTGCACACACGCGCACCTGGCAATATTTTCAAGACACTGGGTCTGGGACTCAAACCATATGCAAGTCCAGCACCTTAACCACTACACCACGTTCTGGCCCCCCTCTCTCTCTTCTTATAAGGACATCAGTCCTATAAGATTAGGACTTCACCTTTGTGACCTCATTTTACCTTAATTAACTATTTAAAAGCCTTATCTCCAAATACAGTCACATTAGGGATTAGGGCTTCAAAATATGAATTTGGGGGCATATAAATAAGTCCATAACACCTTGACTTATACTTTGGATATCTGTGAGGAAAAAGATTCCCCGAGTTCTTTATCCGAAAGGGGGCAATTCTAAGGCAACAGTCCAAAAGTTTAAAAATGTATTTACTAATGGGTCCATTTGTTGTCCAGAGTACCCAGTGCTAAGTCAACTGCTTAAAGATTGGCCATTTGTGCTTCACTCTTGTCCTCTATCACAGACATCCTGATTAAGAGATGGAAAGCAATAATAAGTATCATGGTGACAGTATCATCTGTAGTGTTCAGATTCCCCTTACATTCGGTCAGATGATCCCAAGGAATTACCCAGACAACCAAGAAGTATGGAATAGGGGTGCCTCTTCGAGCACTATGGTATCTGACAAGGGACTAAGGAAAGGGAAAATCATGTTTGCCTGTATTTGGGATATGTCAGGGTCCCAGATTTGACTCTATCCTGTATCAAGGAAGCTTAGGTAACCATCCTGAGCTCATGAGGTACTGATTCCACGACCCAAGGCATCCTGAGTCTTTATTTTGAGGATACCCCAATGTAGAGCTAACAATTGCCACTCTACAAGTGTAGAGTGCAAAACTGAGAAGGGCAGTTTCTTTCATCAGAAGAAACAGTATTGATCAGATTAAGTAAAATTTGTAAATGAGGAAGATGTTGCTACCAGAACTCAAAAGAAGTGGAAGATGTTGAACTTGTATTAACACTATAGGTGATAAGAAGATCAATAGCTATTTCTTGACAGTGTCAGGGATAGAGAAGCCCTTGGTTTACCACATCATTTTTAGGATTTTAATAAGGGTGGAGGGACCTCACATTATATGTGGGCAATGATCCATCCCTTCTTTGTGAGTTCCTTTGTGAACATTCTTTTTTTTAATTTATTTAACTTCATTTATTTATTTTAATTTGACCAGAGAGGGAGAGAGAGAGAGAGAGAGAGAGAGAGAGAGAGAGAGAGAGAGAAAGTGAGAAAGCAAGCCTCCAGTTTCAGGACTTGACTTGTTCGGCCATGTGGGATTCCAGCGCCCTTAACCACCACACCAACTGCCAGTCCCTCCTTTGTGAATATTCTTAATTAATGTGTCAAACTAACCTCTTTGGAGGGAGATATCATTAATATAATGTCACATCTATGCCACCAGAGAAGGGTAGATACAGTTAGCAAAGACTGTGAAATGGCTGTGTTTCTGAAGTACTCCATGCATAGCCTGAGAAATGTGCCTTCAGAAGCGAAAACAAACTTCAGCTAAAAGGCTATTGATATAATCACCAAACAGAACATACTAGTCAAATGTATAATGCCAAAATACTTTCTGGTGCTGGGAACCAGCAGTTAGTGTAATGGCTATGTCACTGGACTCCCAGGTAGTCAACCGCGGTTTGCATCCCGGACCTGGTGGCTTAAAACTCACACTGGGGGCGTGTGCGTGCGTGCCCAAGATCCCGAGAGGAGAATGGAGGAGAAGGGATTGCGGTGTGACCATTCCCTCTGGGGGATGACTTCTCGCTTTCTTTCTCTATGTCTCTCTCTGTCTGGCGAGCGCACGTGCCCTATAGAGAAAAAAAAAAAAAACCTCTCCAAAAAAAAAAAAAAACTTTCTGGTGCTGATTGGATGGAATCAGTTATTTCAAAACGATCAGATATGGCGGCCTTGATTGATGGTGCCACAGGATTAGGTTGCAGTAATGTATCATGAGGCACTACTTATCTATTCCAGATTTGAGAACAGGCTAAAATGGGATAGTAAATGGAGAATCACTGGGGATAATCACTCTTTCACATATTAGGTCTTACAAGTTTTAATCCTTGATGGGCCTATGTTTAATTTACCAATCTTAACTATTTTAATGGCAGGGGGCCTCATGGGGTTCTATTTTATCAAACTAATTTGCAAATGCAAAGATTTAATTTAATTTTAACTTATTACTTATTGGATCCAAGCACCCATACCCACTATGGAATATTTTATGGAAATGGGTATTATAGCCATGGAGAATTTAAGCATGCCAATAGTTTTGATGATTATAGGGGGATATCATGTTTAAATTTTGTGGGATCCCCGGGAAAAACTATAATGTAATAACCAGGATTTATAAAGGCTCTCAAGGCTTGCCAATTGGTACATTTCAGTAGATGTTAAAACTAATTCCAAGCCAATGCTGTTGAGGCCCAAAATACATTCAGTTCCCTTTTATCATCTGCAGTACAAATTATTTTAGTAAATTGTGGATTTCCACCTGAGTTAAATTGTAAACTTTTGTCTCAAATAAATTTTTGTCTCCTCAACCTGTATTTGTCTTTATTGCTTTCTTCCTCTTTCTTTCATTTCTCCTCATTTATTTGTAACTGGATGAAATTTAGAGGGCAGGGGTATTCTCTTTAGCCTGCTCATGTTTATAAATTTCTTCCTCCACAGAGACTCAAATTGGTATTATCAGGGTTAAGGATCTTTTCTATAAGAATGATTGCTTTACAGGGTTTAAGAACTCTAGACTTAAGCTGGGTTTGAATTAATTTCATCTCTGTGCCACAGAGGTATCATGAGTGTTCTCCCCTATAATGGTGAGGATCTGGATTGTTGCTGCAATGGAGGCATAGGGATTAGAGTATCACAGTGGAAAATTGCTGTCTCCACAATCTAGAGGTCAAAAGATAGAAACCATCTTCCTGCTATGGCCTTCTCAGTTCTGCCTCATGAAATCGGTGTGTCTTTTTGTTTCCCTCTGTACCAATTCCATCAGAATATCTTTTCTTTATTCATGAGAGACTGGATGCAGATAAATGACAGTGAGAGAGAGAGAGAGAGACAGAGACTGAGAGAGAAGCACCCTCCACAAGATCTGGTCACACTGAGATCCTCTTCCACCAGTCCTCTAGTCTATTGGATCTTGGGCATTAGCACTCATTCCCAATGTGTTTCAGGCTGAACAGGCCAGGTGTTTGAATGGAGGTCACCATGTGGGATCTAGCTTCTTCTTCTTCATTTTTTAAAAATAATTTTGCTACAGGGTGTGAAAGTGAGAAATCATTCCCCAGGGGTTGGGGGGAATGCAACAATCCTTTCTCTTCCATTCTCCTCTGTGGGTTTTGGGCACTCACGCACACACACCCAGCATGAGTTTTAAGCTGCCAGGTCTAGTACTCGAAATGTGGTCGACTATGTGGGAGTCCAGCAATGTAACCATTATGCCATCTGCTGGTCTCCCAGGATCTAGCTTCTTTTGAGAAGTGTGTTACCACTGTACCACAGTGTTGACCCTTCAAAACACTTTGAATTTCTAGCTGACAAATTCTTAGCTTTTACTTTTTGTTTCCATCTGTTAAATGAAAATGTTACACCAAACTGTTTTGGCCCAGAATGGCCACTGTATTCTTACACTTGGATTCCTATGGACAAACCAAAATCACTTGTTAGTCTAAGTTATAGCCATTCACATTATCCATACTTCAGTCAATCATGGAAAACCCACATTTTTAGACTATTCCTACAGCCTACCATCCAGCTGTAACCAATTCAAATATTTCTCTACCTCACTCTCTCACTTTTTTTTTTTATGTCGCTATCGCTTTCCTGCACATGCCACTCTCCATTTTGGTAGCTTGCATGACCACAAGGTTACCTAGAGTTCTCTGGGAGCCATTCTGGGATACTGCCCAATTTGAATCATCCTTTGTTCAAGTAACTGCTGTTAAAATTTGATTTGTATAAAACTTATTTTTTGCACATCCAATCACATGTGGTTCAGATTTTCTGGATAGTTATGGGGTACAGTTTGGGGACTACCTCTTGGGAAGCTGTCTCCTCCTCTGAGGAGTCCCAGCTAATCTTTCCAGGCTCAGGGTTCACATACAGCAAGGTCATTTTATCTATGGCGCCAAGTGAGCACCGTCAAGCCTGGTAATTACAAAATTAGCCCTTTGACCTGGTAAGTAGCAGCAATAAGCAAAGCCAAGGCACATTAGTTAGAGATGTTGCACTGAAAGAGTAGTTCAGAAACGAATGCTTTTTTAAAAATCAGTGTCTGAGCCACAGGCCACCAAGTATGTGAGCTTCAATAACCTTGGGTGTCAGGAGAGGGTACTCAAAAGCAGCAAGAGGGGCAACAACACAGGAAACGGGCAATGTCACAATTATTAGGCAATCAGGTTTCCATGCTTATGTCTCCCTGAGGTACTGGTCTCCTTATTTTCCCAAAACCTAATAATGGGCCATTTGTGGGCCCATTCCAGAAGTGCACAATTATTATGTATTGGATATATGTATGTCTGCCCTAAGCAGTCAGTAACGGTCACCAGGCTAGATTCAGTGGTCACTGCCCAATGGTCACTAGCCTGGCCCACACTCAAGTGTCAGTTTGTTAGGGCATATGTTGTTACTGAATTTATGAATAAAAGAGATCTGCTGTCAAATACAGGCCATATCAGATGGTATATCACACTTGGAATATAGTTTAATTAGTTACAATGCATTAAGACAGCACAATACTACATAAGCCAAAGTGCGTGCCCACCAACAATTGATCTTGTTCCAACAGCCTTCATTGTATCATGGAACCAGCCTGTTAGCCAAGGAGTAGTTAAAGCAAACTAGGTGTCCTCAGTCATGGCTGGGCCATGCCATGAGATGACAATTGTTTTCATCATTTCCTACTTATTCTTTTGATGAAGGAGCAATTTCTGCCTTAGAGTTATAGAAATGGCCAAACACATGACACATGACATTGAATACATGAAATCCATATAAATTTATTAGTCCCCAGCACTCACAAGTCAAGGGAGGAAGGCACTGCATGCTATGCAGGGGTACATGGAGTTTGCACTCAGGAACTGAGTGAAAAAAGCAAGGACTGTGGGAAGCAGGCTTTGTATTATCAAGAGAGTGAGTTACTGACTGGTTTCTGAGAGAGAATGTTACTACTTTGTTTTAATAATTTTGCAGACTGAGGGACCAGCAGTTGACGTAATAGCTATGTCATTGGACTACCATGTAGCCAACTGCAGTTTGAGTCCCGGACCCGGTGGCTTAAACTCACACCAGGCACGTGTGCATGAGTGCCCAAGATCCCAAAAGGAGAATGGAGGTGAAGGGATTGTGGCGTGGTCATCCCCCCCAGGGGGTGATTTCTCACTTTCTGTCTCTCTGTCTCTCTCTTTCTCACGAGCGCACATGCCCTATAGCAAAAACCTTTTCAAAAAATAAAAAATAATAATAATTTTGCAGGCTAACAGGGAATTAAAACCATTACTAATGGATAAGAAGGAAATACAAATTGTGTTGGGACCAGCAGTTGGCGTAATGGCTATGTCGCTGGACTACCATGTAGTCGATAGTGGTTAGAGTCCCAGACCCAGTGGCTTAAACTCACTCCAGGCACAT
>NW_006208290.1:244438-253482 GCF_000334495.1 Tupaia belangeri chinensis
ATGTGTTTGGTTCCCGGACACAACAGGTGTCTGTTTTTTTTTTTTTTTTTTTTTTTTTTTTTTTTTTTTTTTTTTTCCTTTAAGAGAGCTTACTTTGGGATGGGGGAGGTGAAGAGAAGAGGATAGAGAAAGATAGCAAGAGAACAGCAGAGAGGCAGGACGGTAGTGAGAATCAGATATGGCTTATTAACTGTTGATGAGGACATGTATAGTATTCTCAACTGGATTGGTCTGAGAAGTATTTCATGATGTGTAAAGTCTTTTTACAAGCAAAATGAGAAATAGTGATTGACTGTTTTGAAAATAACTAGAATAATAATAATGATGATTGAGAAAAACATAGAAAAGATATTGAATGATGAAGTGGGGAGAGTAATGTCTCTGTATTGACTGACATGCATGGCATTCCCTTTTGAAAAAGCAATGTAATACACTGCAAAGTTATATGTAATCCAATGTAATATAAGGAAGATTATCATGATAAGAAAAAAAAAGAAAAAAAAGAAAAAAAAAGAAATACAACTAGTACATTTGGAAGGAGGGTCATTTGGTTGGGGGATCTTATCCAGGAAAAGAATGGGAAGAGAACTTGTAGTTAAGTCACTTGAGGTCCTCTCAACTTACCAGATGTCAAGGTAACACATATTAATTTTAAGCTTTGTACCATACCCTCTCCATTCATACTAAGCCACAGTAGGTGACTGGAGAGATCTACCCAGGACCTTGGTCCCTAGGGAGGGATGCATGGAACATCTGATGAGCATCTGAGTGCCTAGCATTGCAGTAACAGGTAGGCTGAAAGCACAGGGCTTTTTCTCACCTGGACACCACAATTCCCACTCCCAACCCCTCTAGAGGCCAGCAGGCAAATAAGCAAGGTCTTAAAAGCACAGGTCTATGTCTCCCCAAGTCAACTACTTCCAAGTAGTTGCATACCCTCTCCATTTGTGGCAGCCTAGGAGTCCTGTTTACCAACAAAAGAGATCCATGACAATACTGTATTGTCAAAGGAAAGGTTAGAGGCTAAATGGAATTTTGAGGTGGTACTTACATAGCTGCTCACCACAAGGTAGGTCCTGATCAGCAGTAGGGTATAGCAGCTCAAAGTATGACTTATATGTCTCTGATTTCTATGGCCTCAGAGTTCTGAAGGACAGAGGGCACAGGTTACAGCCTAGATCAATGAAGATGATTGAGGTGGGGTGAGCATGGTAGAAACAGACAGAGATATTCCACAGTCACCTCTAAGAAGAAAGCATCTAGGACAAGGGGAGTGACATGATGTCCATCAGGAGCAGAGAGAGGAGCAGCCTACAGGATCTCTACTCCACACAGTACCCCCAAGCAGTATCAGGACTCATCAGACACTTTTGCTCAGCAAGCAGCTACTTCTGGCTACAACTTGGGGGGCACTGAGTATGGCATGTGTCTAGATCCATCCATCCTGGCTGTGCAGCCTAGCCAATTGAATACTTCCTGGAAGGCATACAAAAATGCACAAAATATTGCTTTCCCCTTTAGTCGGTAGGATCCCATACATATACTCTTGGGTCTCTCGAATCCTCTCAGGGCAGCTCCAGCTCCAGTCCCCTGGCTGTTAGCTGGCAATCAGCAGCTAGGTACATCCTGTCCTGTGTCTCTACAAAAATGCAAAATGTGCTTTTCTTTTGGAACAATGCTTCTTGTGTGGAAGGAAGTATTGTAATTTTATTGCTTTGGCTGAAGTTGTATTCTGAAACACCTTAGTACTTTTAAGGATGAGGAGTTACTTAACTACTAGTCATTTCCAGATCCTGAGTCTATAGTAATCCTGAGTGTCTCACATCTGGGTGGGGTAGAGGATGACCACCAATGTGTTCTACAACAGAGCTCTAGTATCAGCAGTACTCCTCCATCAGGACAGAAATTGGGCTCCAGAAGCCCAAGAATTGCCTGAAATTCTAAATTTGCCAGAGTGTTCTTTGCCTCAGGTTTGGGTTTCCAGGAAAAAACTCAGATAACTAGAAGTGTGACCCCAGATAACTTGGGGTCACCCCAAGATGTGACCTTATCCTGTATTCAAGAAATGAAGAATTTAAATGAAGGTCCTTGGCTGACACCAACTGGGAAAACCAACCAGGAAAATAACACAAAGGTTAGTGTACATGGGGGCTTCAAAACTTCATGGGAAAATGGAATTGAAGAGTGAGTTTATTAAGTGCAAAACATTTTTTTTTTGCTATAGGGCGTGTGCGCTTGCCAGACAGACAGAGAGAGACAGAGAGTCAGAAGTCGAGAAGAAATCACCCCCCAGGGGGGATGGCCACACCACAATCCCTTCTCCTCCATTCTCCTCTCGGGATCTTGGGCACGCATGCACATGTGCCCGGCATGAGTTTTAAGCCATCAGGTCCGGGACGCAAATCATGGTCGACTACATGGGAGTCCAGCAACATAGCCATTATGCTAACTGCTGGTCCCGGTGCAAAACATTTTTGAAATCCATAATTTCATAATATTAATTTTATATGAAAATTTTGAATACTGCTTGAATCTAATCTTCAAGGGCTAAAAAACAGGTCGCTCCAATGTTCCAGTCCCATCATGTGGAAAAGCCTGGCATTTTGACTAGAAGGCTCCTATATTTTCCACTATCCTATGAAGCAGAATAATCTGAGGATTAGAAAATGCCTCTACTCAACCCTCTATTCTTCCAATCTCAGGTCCATGAGAAAGCAAGTTCAGAAAAACACCTCTCCAGAGCCCATGAGTCAGGAAATGAACAAATAGAGTTCAGTCTTTTTGTTAGCACTGGACCTCCTAAGGCATGCCATTTGGCAGAGCTGAAATCAGGGTCCAGATAGGGATGGTACAACAGTAAAACATGTCAGACTGCAAGACTGACCCACATTGAAAGGTTCTGAGTTCTTATTCCAAGACTTCCCTAAGTACATGGGGCACAAGTAACCCATGTTTTGAGTCTGGCTGGGGATGGATTGTAGCATCAAGACCCTGTTGGAGCTGCTTCCCTCTCTGCCTCTGTCACTCATGAAAGAAATAAGTAAACTTTTCAAAAAAGGTGCTGAAATCAAAATAGATTTCGTGTTCATTCTTGGTTAATTAGAACATTTAATCAGAAACACGCTTTGCTTCCTCTCTCCTTCAGTATTTGGCGAAATGAGTTGGGACTGCTTATGCTCAGCATATAGCAAAGCTTTAGTCACTTGGAGCTCCTAGAAATGGCTGTTTTGCACAGCTAAAGATTTTAACTCTTTACTAACCCCCACATTTTTTGACTTTCATTTTAGAATCACACACTGAAAGAAAAGAAATTGGCCTTATAGTTCTTCGCCTCTTTTAACCGGTATAACATCCTCACAACTTCTTTTCCCTTCTCTTTTCTCCTTCTATTGCAGCATATACTTCTCATAAAGGTGCAAGAGAATAAAAAAAGGATGGGGAGAACCATGTATCACTGATCATCACATGCAGGAATGGATCAAACGAACCCATCCCCACTGCTGTAAATCTTGTGTCCCTAGTCCCTGGTAACAAAGGCATCCTTGTAAAGGCAATTCTTGCTTGTCAAGAATGGAAGGGCTGTTTCCAGGTCATTTTATTCAAGCACCTGAATTGTACATGTGGGAAACTGAGAACTAGAGAAGAAAGAGGGATTGACCAAAGGATAGTGACAGAGACAAAACTAGAGCTTTATTTCTAGGTTTGCATACTTGTCTTGTTCAGTGAGACAGCTTGGATGAATATTTTAGGCAGCCATCAGCAGGTGACAGTAGATTTGTTTGCAAGATGCCTGTTCTTAGCACCCTGGAATCAAATTCCACACTCAACTTCTCATTCGTCAGAGAAAGCAAGTGCAAAGCCTGAAATTTCGATCCAAGATGTCTTTATGACTATGAAGGTTGCCAAAAATTGGTGGCAATGATGAATTCACTTCCAGAGCTTACATCTCAGATGCACATGGCAAATGGCTCAAAAGACAACAAGAAATTTGAAAATGCCACTATAATTTGTACTTGTTGAACTTTTGTACAGCTTATTTATTATAATATCCATAAATATCCAGATCAAATGGACTTAAACTTGAATATAGGATTATGGTTTAGGAGAAAGAGCACTGACTTATGAGTTATCCCATCTGTGGTCTGCTTTACTATATGACAGTGAGTATTCCTGTTAGAGTTTGGTTGGAACAAAAGGTGATTTGGTAGGTAAGAGAATAGGCAGCATCTGATCTTACAAGGGCCACATACTCAATGCACAATAAATACTTGTTGAGTGAATAAATGAACCAAGAAAGAGAGTTTGGAACCTGATTGTTTAACAAATAGATTTCTATCTCAGAGTCAATAGTACATTTTTGAAGGAGTTATGCAGAGCAATGACACAATCAGAGTGGTGCCTTATGAAAAAACACTTCCAATTTCTTTGTGAAAAGAAGATGGAAGGAAGAGAGACAGAGACAAAAAGAGAAATTAGGGGGGTGGGTAATGGCAAGCTAGATAATTTGGACTAATCACTCTGGTAGTGGCAGGCTCTACTTGTGGTAGTGGCAAGCTAGGTAATTTGAACTAATATGTCTAATAGGACAACTAAAAAAAAACTAGATGAAATGTAAAAAGAAATTATCTTTATTAAGAGCTAAAAACTGATGAGACTAAAATCTAAAAAATAAAAACCAACATAGGAAAACCCAATACTCAAAAACACTTTTACTTAATGTCATTTGATGAATCCAGAAGAAAGAATTGTGAAACTGCACTGTGGTTTAGGTGGCTTCATAGGCAAAGGGGAAAAAAAGTTGACGCCCACAGCCCAAATGAGTAGGGAACCTAATAGCTCCTTCAGCCACTTTCACCTATGGGTCCAAGTGTCCATCCTTTCAAGATAATGGTAAACCAGAAGTAACCAGCCCTTGTATAGACTTGCAGCCTAGTTACCCATCACCTGGGTAGTCTAAGGAACTTAAACCCTGAACTTGGAGTTAAAGTGGTCTTTGACAGGTTATGTTCCAAGCCCTTATCAATAGCAAATGGTAATAATCTCTGCAGGACAGTTCTGTCTTCCTAGGCTTCAAATAAGTCTTAAAAATAATTTTTCAGGCTGCCTCCATAGCTTAGAGATTAAGAGAACCATATCCCACATGACCAACAAAGGTTCAGATTTCAACCAAGGTTCAAACCTGGCCCCAGCAGCTTGAAAAACATTCTGGGTTCATGTGTGTACATGTCCAAAATCTCAACAAGATGGAGAAATGGAGAAGGATTGTTATGTGACCACATCCCATTGGGGGGATTACTTTCTCCTTCTCTGCCTTTCTCTCTGTGTTCCTCTCTAGCAATTGCATGCGCCCTCTGGCAATCAACACAGTAACATTTTTTTCAATAGCATATCAGCACATAGTCAAAAATAAATAATCACAGAAGGAAAAGAATACATTTTCAGTTAAAACCAGGAGAAAAATTAGACAATAAAGACAAATTCATAAAGATTTCTGATATCAGAATTATGAGACATGTAATCAGTATACTTTTTATAGTTCAAAAATAAAAAATGAACTTAAAATATCTTCAGGAAAGAAATATAAAAGTTAACATAGCAATTTGAAAAACAGTAAAATGAGACTTATAGAACTGAAAAATTAACAACAAATATTGTGAGTTTAATAGATTCCTCTAATAGAAGGCTATACACAACTCTAGATGATTACATATGCAATGGAGAAAACTAAACTTAAGAGAGAATTGTTGATTTGGAAGACAGAGCAGAAGAAATCATCCAGAATTCTTCTTGGAGAAACAAATTGTATGGGGGAAAAAAGAAGATAGGATAAGAGGCATAATGAATAAAATGAGATTTAATGTACATTTAAGTAAAAATGAGAAGAGAGAGAAACGGGGAAAATTACAGTAAAAAAAAAAGTTCCAGAACCAATGAAAAACACTAATCTGCAGATTCTGTAAGCCCAATGCATCCTAGACAGGATAAATGAAAGAAATCCACTCCCATACAAATTGTAGTTAAAGTGCAGAAACTGAGCAAGAAAGAAGGCCATGATAATTATTGAAGTTAGAGGTAACAAAGTCTTGACCTTGGGCAGGAGAAGAATGAGTTAAGACATAAGGATGGGCCTTTAGATTTTGGCCTTCAGAATGCCTTTTACGTGAAATTTTTCATGAAATAACATTTTACAAAGATATCATCCATTTCATCCCTGACTGATAAAACACATCCCTTAATCAATCAATATGTTGGAGCAACTTGACACCTAGGAGCCATTCCCAGTATCTTTGTCATACACATAAGGCTATCATCCTTTATGTATGTATCCATCATCTTATGGGGCATGAAAGAGGTGAATATTTTCTATGGGAATAAAACACTAGGAGAGAAATGTGGTTTTCTGTGGCTTTTTAAAAGAAAGCAGATTAAGAGTGAATTTTTTAAAGTTTAATTTTTTTAAATAATTATTTGTTACTATTATTATTATTATTATTATTATTATTATTATTAAATTTGACCAGAGAAAAAGAAAAAGGGAAAGTGAGAAAGCAAGGTCAATCAGGTCCAGAACTCGAACTGTGGTTGGCCATGTGACAATCCAACACCTTACCCATCACACCACCTGCTGGCCCCTTTATTTCTTCCATGAGCATGAGAGACAGAGAGAGAGAGTAGCACTCTGAACAGGGTCCCCACACCATGATCCACTTACAGCCACAGCCAGCCCCAGATCACAGGCCTGTGTGCATCTGGCATAGTCAGGGAATTTTCCAGAAAGGAACACAGAACTATCTCCTGTGGGTCAGCCTTGCAGCCTTGCAGTCTTGCTTTATCCCATGCCTCTGTGTTCCTCTAAGAGTGAGTTTTTGGAGAAAATCTTTCTTTGGCTTACTTGCTTACTACCTTATTTTCAGTATGTTTCTAAGGAAATATCTATAAAATGTACAATTTGTGGTTCCCAGGGTATCTTATTACAACCTTAAGGCTTGACCATAGTATTAACTTATTAGGCTATCCATGCTTGGCTGGCATATGACCCCTGCAGGGATTTATATTTGTAATAGCGCTAAAAATGAAATGGTCTTATCTTTTGAGGGAGTAAGCTCTTTATTTGTTACTAGAGCTGTTTATACAAAGCCTGAATGGCCACTTGTCACAAATGTGATAGAGAAAACTACTCCATATAGGATGTTATTTCAGAGATTTTGTTATTACTCAAATCTCTGAAATTTCCTAGCAACAATCTAAGCCAAAAGCAGCTCTATATAAAGTTTTCTCAGTACTTTCTTTTCCTCAAACCTGTTACACCTTTATTCTATTTGAGGGGCAAATATCTTAAGTAGTCATAAAAACACCCCCCACATTAACATCACCAAGAAAAGATATCAGAAGAATAAGAAAGCCTTCTCTATTACCTAACACCAAGCCAGTCAGAAAGCTGTCTGATGATGAAGACATTAACCTGCTGTCATCTGTGACATGTGATATGTCACCAACATTTCGAAGTGTCACAAAGGGAGGATTTTCTGGATTTATTTTTTCTGATTTTACAAAGTTTGTCTTCACTTTTGTCAGGCACTCACAATTTATGTAGGTCACAGCTCTCTCCCTAAAGCCTGCATAAACCTGCCTTTTAACGTCTATAGCATCTTCTAGCAGTATATTCTTCCATCACTATGGAAGGGCAGAAGCAGGGAAAATGCTCCAGTAACTGTATGACTTTTACCCCAGGGACTTGTAACATAGACTTTTGACTACAAATTTGAAGACCTAGTATCACAGCCTCTGAAATCACAGTTTTCTCAACAGAAACATAGAGGAGATAAAAAAATGTCTACTTGTTAACAGAGCAACCATGACAGAAGGGAATCCCTATATGTGCCAATTTCTTGGCTGTGGACTTCTCCCTCATTCCCTTAGCCTGATCTTGTTTCCCATAATCTTCATCTGAAAGAGCTCCTGCCACTTCCACTTTTGGCCACCAGGGGTCCTCAGCTCCCCTGATCTAATTGTAGCATAAGCCTTTTTATTTACATAATTGTTTCCTTGAATCCATGCCAGTCAGGATATTGCCTAAAGAAACCTAATTCAGAAGCTCAGTGAAACAGGGAAATAAGCACAGGGAGCAGATATTCTCCTAGAGAAGGAGGTTTTATTGCATGAATACACTTCTGCACTTAGGTCTTAGCTGTCACCAGCTACTCTGCCCTTCAGTGAGGCTGGTGATGCCCGGCCTCTGGGCCCACCCTCTTCCCCTGCTGCTGTTCTCAAGGGATGAGAAACACAGGTCCTATACAAATAATGAATAGTAGCTTCTGGAGTTCCACAGGGCACAGCTTGTGCAGCGTATGTGGTGTCCTTGATGAGAAGGACTCCTTTCTAATATGACTCTCTGCTGGATGACAGGACCTGCACTAGTCTTGCACTGGTCCTCAGTTCTTTAGGTTCTACCCTAGTCCAGCTCCTAATTATTATATCCTTGTGTTCTTAGCATGTTCTCTCTGCTCCTCCCTCTAATTAAGGTCTAGCTGACCACTGAATTTTCTCTTAGTCTAATCATATCAATATACTTTATAATTATGATAATAATAATTCATAATAAGCCATTTAATCCTGTTAACAACTCTCATTCTTTTAGTTTTCAAAATTGCTCTAAAACATCTCCTTATTACATGACCTCTGAGACATTGTCAGTCACGCTTCACCAAGTATTCCGGATGTTCTCTAGACTCCTCAGTCTGATTTCAAATAATTGGGACCATGTAACTAATTACAAGCAATAAAATGTGAATGTAAATGGTCTATACCATTTCCAGGGATGAGACATTTGAAAGCCAGTGCATGATCTTTAAGCTCCCTCTTCCCTTGCTTCAGAAATCCTGAAAGCCAGATGTTGAAAATAAAGATGAAGAGAACCTAAACCCTTAAACCTTCAAATGGAGGAAATAACTGTTAACATATATCTGAACTCATGTGACCTTGAAATCAAGCTTTGTTATGCTAAGCTGCAGAAATTTGGAGATTTATTTACTACTTCAATTAAG
>NW_006208290.1:253495-259358 GCF_000334495.1 Tupaia belangeri chinensis
CTCTTTCTCCAGCACTCCTGTCAATGTATATATCATTACTGTAAAAGCTTATGAACAACTCTTCTTTGCATTTAAGTGAGAAATCACCCCTAACACATACACACACCTCCAGGGGAGATGGCCAAGCCACAATCCCCTCTCATCCATTCTTCCCTTGGTATTTTGGGCATGCATGGACACGCACCCAGCATGAGTTTCAAGCTGCCAGATCCAGGACTCAAACCACAGTCAGCCATGTGGAGTCCAGCACTTTACTCACTACACCAGTATGGGCCCTTCTTGCATGTTTTATATGTAGCTTGAGTCCGAAATATCTCATTGATTTTCTAGTCCCCTGTATATCTGGTCCTTTGTGACTACTGTCAATTTTCTATGAGTTATGACCTGATTGTGACCTAAAAGTCATCTATGTTGTTTGCTTATATTTCTCTGCTCCCATATCCAGAGATTAATCATTCATTCATTCATTCATTCATTCATTAAATATTTATTGACTACCTGATGTACAATTTTCTTTTAGGAGAACATGGACATAAAAATGGGGGAAAAAACAGTAAAAAGTCCTCAGTCATGGAACTTATATTCTAGGAAGGCGAGGTAGGCAACACACAAGCACAATAAATAAAATACCTAGATTTTTAACTAATAATAAGTGCAATGGATAAAAATAAAGTAAGGAAGAAAGAGAACACTGGGTATTTATGGGGGGGGCTTGATCAGAGGGTCAAGATGCTATTTTATTTATTCATTTTTTTAAAAAATTTTTGTTATAGGACAAGTGTACTCGCTGGAGAGACAGAAAGGCAGAAAGCAAGAAACACCCCCCCCCAGGGGAAGATGACCACACCACAATCACTTCTCCTACATACTCCTCTCAGGATTTTGAGCATGCATTCACACACATCCTGCATGAGTTTTTAAGTCTCTGGGTCCAGGACTCAAACTGTGGCTGACTACCTGGGAGTCCAGTGATGTGACCATTATGCCATCTGCTGGTCCCAAGATGCTATTTTAAATAAAGCCTTATTATGATGGTGACATTTAAGCAGAGACCTAAATGAGATAAGAATGCAACCCATGTAGACATTTGGAGGAAGAGGACTTTAGGAGAGGCGACAGGAAAGGAAAATCTCTGAAGTGAGAGCACGTTTGGTGTATTCAACACAGAGAAAGGAGGTTAAAACAAAGTGAGAATAGGGGAAAAGAAATAAAAGACAACATCAGAGTAGAACCAAAAGATAAGGGCTTGGATTGTGTAGGGCTTTGTAAACATTACTTTTGCATGCAGTGAGATGGTAAGCTATTAACATATTATGGACAGAGAAGTGATGTGATCATTCTTACGTTTAAGAGGGATCATTCGGACCACCTTCCTATTTTTAAACAAACTCTCTTTTCCCACCATGATTTATTCCCATTTAACAAATAAACACAGAAATTCAACTAGGTTATATGTGAATTATACTGAAAAGTAATTGTAACACCTGACATCCTAAGAGCAAAAATCATTGAAGGCACTTTAGGTGCTAATTGACAATGCAGAAGTCTAAGTGAAAAACAAAATCAGGCTACAATTGATCAATTCTACTGAATGTCATCTAGGTGTTCTTAATTAATAAACAAGAGGCCACATTTGCTCCCTGGATGTTCCTTTTTTTAAGTGTCAAATCCAAGGGGAGAAGTTGTTTAAACTCTTTCTTAACCTATGAACTTGACTCAAGACTTTGATTTGTTCTTGGGGATTATGGAGTTTTTAAGAAATAAGCCATTTTCTAATTTGCTCTTTAGAATGTGGGCATATTACATCTATTTAATCTCTTGACTGGAGAGTGGCTAGCATAGAAACCAGAGGTGAGTATATTTATTTGAACAGCATCAAGCTCCATAAAACAAAAAATGAGAGGAACCCACCATAGCTCTTCTGAAAGCTCCCATGTTCCTGATGTTTATGATAACATTATTCATTACACTCATAGTGAATTGGTACCCTTAGACATTTTTTCTCCCACATGGAGCCTATGATTTGAGGTGGAACATGAAAGGCCAATATCCTTTAGTAGACAAACAACCACTAGGAAAGGTATGTTTAATAATACTGACATGACTATAAAGTGAAGCAAAGGGCATTTGGAAGAGGATGTACACACACTGAAGTGCATAAACCTATTCCAAAAGCTATTAGATCCAGTAACGCTACATTGTAAACCCGTTTAGGAGTCAGCAATGGAAATGAAGTCAAAGAATCCTTTTGTTCCATCAAATATAAACCCCTTAAGAGGGCTTCTTTCCTCCAAAATGCATTGTAATGGCATTCTGTTTATGCAAAACTTTACTTTGGATTTTATCAATATAAATGGAAAGATTTGTTTCAGCTTGAAGATCATGTCTGGAACTTAATTTTAAAAATGTACTGTCTAGTCAGAAAATGACCACATGACTCCAGATGACTAATAACCACAATTTAATCTTCACAGCACCCCTTGGAGGGCAGTATCAGCTTGTCCTCCTAGACTAACTCCATAATGTTTTGCCCCACTGTGCTCTCTCTACATCACTGCTACCGATCCCAGTTCAAGCAGGTGTGTAATATTATTTTTCCCATTTTTCATCCAGGAGGCAGGAGGCTATAGTAGAAGTCAGAGGTTAAACCTAGAAGTCTGAAGTTAGACCGCCTCAGTTTGAATCCCTGCTCTGCCACTTGCTTGTTATGTGATTTTAAACAAATTACCTAACCTCTCTGTTCCTTGATTTCTTCATCCCTACAGTAAAATAATACTAGGGTTTCCTTATATGGCAAAATGAGTTAATATTTGGAAGCACCCAAAACTATTGCCAACCACATGATCAGCCCTAAAAATTGGAAGGTCTATTTTTTTTTTTATTTTTCTGGAGTTAGGTGACCTTTTGATGGCCAGTCTATAGGGCAGTATTAAGGAAAAATGTAGGTCACTGGAGGATGTTGGCCTTATCTATAGTTTCAAAGATGAGTTGTGTGACTTTGTTTGGGGGCAGAGGCAACGGCAGGGTATAGAGGGGTTGAAAAATGCAGCCAAGGCCAGCAGGTGGCGTGGTGGTTAAGACAATGGACACACACATGGCTGATCTTGGTTGAGTCCTGGACCCTGCAGCTTAGAACTCACTGTTTTATTGCCAACACCTAATTAAAATATTTCAATACCATTCTGTTCAAAATTCTCAGTCCATACCTTTGCTTTTCAGTCACACTGTCAGGTAGCTTCCATAAACAGCAGCTTCAGCATTTGTACCTTCCTGCCAAAAGCTTTGTTTCAGAGACTCATGTGGAAACAGGCATAGGACAAAATACTAGATTTTTTCATGTTTCTGATTTTCTATAAGAAGACTTAAGGGCACTTAGAGTAGTCACCCAGTGAAGAATATAATACATGTTGACTTGAGTATGGCTCAATTCCATGTCCTTCACTTGGAGCTGGATTCCAATTTCTGACTGCCCTGTGGGTTTCACAGTGTATCGTAGAAGTTGTAGCCCCATCCAGCAATACCAGTATTAAGACATAAGTGCCTCTTAGCACTGATAAGTTTGCCAGGCTTATGAACAGGTGACCTCAAGGTGATCCAGTATCCATTCACTCATTCTCTTTTTTTACTGTTTTATTTTTAATTAATTAATTTACATTCATTCACTGAGTATTGTCACAGCATACAAAACATGATTTCCCATCCAGAATATACTGCATAGTGGCTTAATTATGCATGTTATTATCAATAATTTTCCATTTCTAGTTTCATATGTATATATATATTTTTTCCCCTATTTCTCACATTCTGCCATTTCCCAACCCCCTCCCACACTATTTCAGGTGTCCACAGTTGTTTTCCATTCCTTTTCCCCTCAAATTTTATTGATTCACGAAATTTCTTAAATAATCTACTTTCAATAGCAAGTTCAGCTGATATATAAATATCTATGAATATATGTCTCGCTTTAGGCATGAAACTCTAAGTAGAACAAATATACTATAAGAAGAAACCTAGCTATATAGCTTACTACAGTCACTAATTATGTATTTTTTACTATATTTTTTAATTTCAAGAAAAGCAGTTTTAGCTTTTAATCAAAGAAATGTTAAGGAACTATGCTTAAAACTTTAAGCCAGGAAACAGGTTGGAATTCTGTTCAAATAGTAGGTACATGAACCTATTGGCAGCTCGTTTATTTATTTATTTATTTATTTATTTGAGAGATGTTGCTATAGGGTGCGTGTGCTCGCCAAAAAGACAGAGAGAGACAGAAAGCAAGAAATCACCCCCCAGCAGGGATAGCCACACTGCAATCCCTTCTCCTCCATTCTCCTCTTGGGATCTTGGGTACGCACACACACGCGCCCGGCGTGAGTTTAAGCCACTGGGTCTGGGACATGAACTGCGGTCAACTTCGTGAGAGTCCGGCGACATAGCCATTATGCTAACTGGTTCCAACATGACAAAAATCCTTAAAACTGGAAAACAAAGCCTAAAAGAAAAATCACTAATGTTTTAGTCAAAAGTCATAAAATGCTATTTCACCAGTTCTGTCTTATGTACTATCTTCTTTTGTGGTTCAATTTTCCCAGTTAAATTCTGGGATATAATATTCAACTCCAGACTCGTTCCCACGATTAAGTTGGCCATTTTTTAAATTTTTGAACTCTAATTTCTGTGTGACTCTATTTAATTTACCCAGTATAGCACAACCTTGAGAACTTCTTAGAGATCTGGTCTGGTGTTGGTAAATTCTTTCAGATTTTGTTTATCTGACAATGTTCTTGTCTTTTCTTCCCATATAAAGGACAATCTTCCTGGGTACAGTAACCTTGGTTGAAATTGCTTTTCCCTTAACACTTTGAATATATTTTCCTATTCTTTCCTCACTTGCATTGTTTCTGATGAGAGGTTCGCTGTCAGTCTGATGAGATATCCTTTGTAGGTTACTTGCCATTTCTCTCTTGCTAATCTTAGAATCTTGTCTTTTTCTGTGGTTTTGGTCAGTCTGGCTATAATGTGTCTTGGAGAAGATCTTCTTGGGTTGATTCTCTTGGGGATCTTTTGTATTTCTTGAGACTGGATCTTTGAATGCCTCCCTAGGTTTGGAAAATTTTCTTTCAGGATTTCATAGAATAGATTGTCAATGTCCTTATGAATCTCTTCCCCTTCTGGGATACCAATTATCCAGATATTTGGACTTTTTTATGGTATCTAGTATTTCTCGTATGTTATTCTCACTTTTTTGGGCAATTTTCTCAGTCTTTGTGGTGTATTTTTCTAGGCCAGTGATTCTATCCTCTACATCTAAAATTCAATTTTTGGTACAATCTAGTCTGTTTTTAATACTTTCAAGGTAGGTTTTGACTTCCTATATTATAGCCTTCAATTCTAACAGGTCCATTTGATTCTTATTTACAGTGTGAATTTCCTCTTTTAGATCTTTCAAGAGTTTCCTCACCTCCTGGAATTCGTGAGCTCCTTTCTCCTGCCTCTTCAGCAGTTCATTGTCTCTTTTCTCTTCGAAATCTTTGAGCTTTTTTACCATGAAAATTCTAAATTCTTTATCTGACATTTCCATGAATTTCATCATACTGTATAAGGATGAAGAAGAGTTATTATTTTTCCTTGGTAGAGAGGTATTTTCTTGTTTTCCCATATTTCTTGTGACCCTGAGGTGATTTCTAGTCATCTGAAGGTTGAATTTCAAGATCCATGTGGGATGGGCCTGGGTTTGTGCCTTTCTAGAAATCAGTGAGGGAGATGTTTCAGCAGAAAATCTTCATTTTAATTCTCTGAAAGCAATATTTCACAGCTGAAGTTCAGTATCCATGTCCGTTCATTCATTCTTTTTTTTTTTTTT